>NC_041342.1:24383164-24683164 GCF_004354835.1 Perca flavescens
GCCTACCGGCCTCTGTGTGATCATAAACAACGAGAATTTCCAGGCTGAAGCAAGAAATGGAACCAGCAAAGATGCTCGTATGTTACAGAGTAGACTGATTCACAATTTTTTTTATGTTGTCCTGTTAGTTGGTGGTTGAAGCTTAAATAAATAAAAAAAAATGTATTAAATCCCCTGCAGAAAGTTTGGCAGTGGTGTTCAGCTGGCTGGGGTTCAGAGTACTGATGTGTAAAGACCAAACCAAGGACCAGATGGATCGCGCGCTGAAATGCTTTGCTTCTCAGAGCAACCTCGCTCAGCTGCAGGAGTTCAATGTTATGGAGTGGTCTGGCAGCACATTCGCTGATCTTCAAGAGGCTCCTAAGCATGGCGATGCCTTCATCTGCTGTATTCTGAGTCACGGAAGGAACGGTGAAGTCCTAGGGATCGATAAGAAGCCCCTCTCCATTAAACAAATAACAAGAACTTTCAAGGCAACCAACCAATCAACCCTCACTGGCAAGCCAAAAGTCTTCCTTATCCAGGCCTGCCAGGGAGGGCAGAAACAGCATGGAGTGTTAGAAGCAGGTCTGCAGACTGATGATGATCCTCACTCTCCATTCATCCCTGAGGAAGCTGATGTTCTGGTTGCCATTGCCACAGTCGAAGATCATCAAGCATTCAGACACACAACAGATGGGAGCTGGTTCATCCAATCCGTGTGTCAGCAGCTAAAGGAGGGCTGTCCAAGGTAAATGTGAAACTCAAAATTAAATATATAAACTCAGCAAAAAAAAACGTCCTCTCACTTTCAACTGCTTTTATTTTCAGCCCACTTAACATGCGTACAACTTTGTATGAACATAAAAAAATTCAACAACTAAGAAATAAACTGAACAACGTTTCACAGACATGTGTCTAGCAGAAATGGAAAAATGTGTCCCTGAACAAAGGATGGTCAACATCAAAAGTTACAGGGAAGACATCCTCCTCCCTCATGTCATCCTTCCTGCAGGCTCATCCTGACATGACCCTCCAGCATGATAATGCCACCAGCCATACCGCTCGTTCTGTGCGCAATTTCCTGCAAGACAGGAAAGTTAGTGTTCTGCCATGGCCAGCGAAGAGCCTGGATCTCAATCCCATTTAGCACGTCTGGGACCTGTTGGATCAGAGGGTAAGGGCGAGAACCATGCCCCCCAGAAATGTCCAGGAACTCGCAGGTGCCTTGGTGGAAGAGTGGGGTAACATCTCACAACAAGAACTGGCAAACCTGGTGCAGTCCATGAGGAGGAGATGCACTGCAGTATTTAATGCAGCTGGTGGCCACACCAGATAATGACTGTTACTTTTGACCATCCTTTGTTCAGGGACACATTTTTCCATTTATGTTAGTCACATGTCTGTGAAACATTGTTCAGTTTATTTCTTAGTAGTTGAATTTTTTTATGTTCATACAAAGTTTTACGCATGTTAAGTTGGCTGAAAATCAAAGCAGTTGAAAGTGAGAGGACGTTTCTTTTTTTGCTGAGTATAGTTAGTCCTGTGGTTTAAAATATCTACAATATTTTGTATTTTGTAGATCTGATGATATAATCGTTACCACGTAGTTAATACTGTACACCTGTCTTGATCATAATGTGCCCTGATAGGGATAGTAATATGTTTTCCTACTCTGTATATTGTTTTAGGAATGAAGACATTAATACCATCCTCCACCGCGTGAACAATGAAGTAGCCCAGAAAGAGGGCTGCAGAAAGCAACCTGGTGCAATAAAGCAGATGTCTGAATTTAGGTCCACCTTAAGGAAGAGCCTTGTGTTGTCTCCACATCACAAATGAAGCTTAATCATCAAAATAAATCATGCATAAACATGTACTTTATGTCTTAATTAAGGGTGTATAATTAACTCAGGGTAAGTGTTGTCTTAAAATGTACTCAGTCTTTTTTTATATTCTAAATCTTATATTTTTAAATCATCACATTGAATCATTGTCTTTTTTTATTGTCACAGATTTGTGTCGCAAAATAAACTTTTTGATCATCACTGGTGGGTTTAGGTTTTAATGAGGGGGGAACATTTTACAAACAGAAGCCCTAAAGAATACTGGTGACATTTACATATCTAAAAAATAAGTTACTAATGTAAAAAGTGTTATTATTATTGCCTCCTAGATTTATCAATGCATATCTGAAAGTGTTCCTAAAGCAATATTTGTTGGACAAACTATTTATGGCTTAGAGAATCTCTTTTGAAGCAACTTTTACAGCATATATACATAAACCATACTTTACATTTATATGAACAGAACATGCCAAAAATGTATCAACCAACCTAAAGAAAAAGCAATTTGTCATGTTATTTTTTAGCATTTCTTTTTTTAAAGAATCGCCGTCTTTTTACGTTATTTTAAGGCTTTATTTTTATTTTAAACATTAGCTAAAGCACATGGAGGATTTTAAAACGGATTCAACCAAGATTCAACCAACACATTATGGAATTGTGTGCACTTGCTTTGGTGGGAATTCGGCTGCGCATGTACATCCATCTTTACGGGACTGCAGCGTCGTTGCCCTGACAACTTGGAATGTGTTTGTCCTCTTCCGTATCGGAAAAGAGGCTGCAGAGACGGTATATAGAGGATCTTTGATATAAGTAAGATCAAAAGGCTGCTTGCCATAAAAACTACAAAAACAACCTATTTGTGGCAAAGCTATTCCAGATACGTTGGGACTTATTTTACTACCGGGAGTATCTGCCAATGATGGATGCCCCGCTGGAAGCAATACATCCATGGCTGGAAGACGAGACTCCTACCGGAGCCTTAGCGGGCATTGAGGGACTAGACCTCGGAGAGAAGTTGAAATCCTCCGACGAAGCTATCACGTTCATGTCCAGCATTGGTGAGTTGTCAGTGCACTTTGTTGGCAATTCGAGAGGGTCAGAAAGAAAATGCGTAGGCTACGCCTGAGAGTTAGCGCCACCTGGTTTTGGCACATGTTGAGAATACAGGTAACGTTAGTTGAAAACTTGATCAATTGGCCTACTTAACGTTAGCCAAAAATAGAAAATGAGCTCTAGACATATTTTAAACTGTCCATTTCTTTTTTTTTTTTTTTTTTTATTTAACCTTTATTTAACGAGGTAGGCCGTTGAGAACAGGTTCTCATTTACTACGGCGACCTGGTCAAGAAGACAACATATAGTAGTAGTAAAGATTCAGAATAGTGCAAAAATTAAATTATGGGCAAGATATTGATTTGGATCCAGTGATCAGTTATAATGCAGTATATATAAATAGATAGTAAATAAAAATAAAGAGTCTATATGAATGCTGAGAAGTACTGAAGTCAATATACGTACATTTGTGGCGTTTCACGTTCAAACTTGAATATGCCCCACTTCCCTCAGAGCCTGCAGAGCTGCTGAAGTGTGTGTTTCCAGACTCTCTGGTGACTGTGTCAGAGGGGGGCCGAGACCTGGGGCAGTTCAGTGTGACTTTGGAGTTTGCCCGTAGAGTCCAGCAGCCCTGTGTGCTGCTGCATGCTCAGAGTCAGGGAGCCATTGATGACTCTCCCTGTGGAACTACAGTGACAGGTGAGGGCAGGCAGGGGCTGCAAAGACAGGTTGGCCTCCAATGTTTTGTCTATTTCACAGATGTGTGAGCATGCCTTGTCTTCATGTCCTTTGTCCTGCCTCCGTTGTCCATTTAAGCCTACATAACCACGGACCTGGAGGTGCTGGAGGAGGATTACCACGAGTATGTCAAGGTGGGTCATTGCAAACTTCCCATACTGTCTCATTTTAACAAATGCAAGTGAGGCGCCTGCTTGCCCTTCATTCTTATGCCACTTCTGTCTGTTTTTATTGTGTATCCCCTTTCTTTCAACACATTCAATCATCTTTTCAGCTTAAGGGCCACAGTTTGGACAAGCGGTGTCACATGGTGCAGCATAACGGGCAGATGGTGATCGATAAAGTTACCACTGTAGGAGAGGTGAGATAAGAAATTAAAATCAACAGTCCTTAACCCTGATAAAACAACATTAGGGTTCAATCATCCCAGGGCCCTTTTAAAACATTTATATATGAAATAGATGGTAATAAGATGATCTTCACCATCGTTAAAAACCTAAAATCTGAAACAGCAGACAAAGTCAATCTGGATCTGAATGTCTTTCTAATAACAGTTCAAAACGGTTTTATACAAACATTTCCCATTGGAGATGTCATCAAACCTGCTGTTGGGAAATAACTGTAGGTGTTAAATCTTTTTTGTGTGGGTACAGGAGACAGCGAAGGAGAGTGTTTCCTATCCCATGTCTGAACTAAGAGGACTGGTTACAGAGGGGTCCAACTTTCTGCTGATGCGCCTGATCGCTCTCAGAAAGAAGGCGCCAGAACACATGACCTTCCTCTCCTTCGACCAGGGATTACACATCATCCACACCACTTTTGTAAGTAATTATGCCAATGAGACCTCTTGGTCGTTCTTTGTGTTGTTTGAAAAGTGAACTCTGACTGAAATCTGTTTCTCTGTGGTCAGAGTGAGCTGGGTCTGAAACAGCTGGAGGTTGGGGGTAAGACCATGGAGGTATTTGGGCTGGAGAGGATTGTTCACTCTGTGGAGGACAGCCCCACTACTTGGCAGTGCTACTTCCTGGCTGATGGGTAAGCTCAGTGACTGTACAGTACCTCTACAGGTTCTTAAACGTGTTGGACAGTCTCTCACTGCCCACCGCTGTGGATCAAACAGGGTACGACTGTTGATTGTGTACACTGTTACAATTCTTTTAGTGTTTGCAGCTCCTCAAAGGACTATACTTGTGTTTAGGACAGCATGATTAATCAAATTTAATGTTTTGGTAAGTTTGTGTGTGGTTTGCATGTAGTCCGGGAAACCAGACACGTAGAAATCCTATTTGTGATCTGGCTACCAGAGATTTAAAGATTCAAGATTCAAAATCCTTTATTAATCCCACAATGGGGAAATTCACACTGTTGCAGCAGCAAGGGATAGGAGAAAAAATACAAGACACAGATACACAAACAATAAATAAATATAAGTAAAAAGAATAAATAGTGAAATAGTAAAATGTATTTACAGTATTGCACAGTCACATTTTTTATCAGTCCATGTGGTCTACAGGGAGCAGTGGACCACAAGGCTAAGTGTAAACAAAAAGGTATAGATAGATAGATAGATAGATATTGATCCCAAAAATGGGAAATTACAGTCAGGGTCCATACGTGTTGAAAAAACCTGGAAAAGTCATGGAATTTGTTTTAACACAGCATAATAATATGCCAATAATAAATGTATTTTCACGTCGTCTTAACCTCAACGTTGTATTCGGGGAGCGATATTATGAATCCCACTATGAACCACATAAATTGTCATTCATTTTATAGTTAAACCTCTGAGGGTAAACTTTAACACGGATTTCTATTCTTATTGTATAATGTCGACTGACATTTTCAGCAACACATAGTCATGGAAATTTGCCAAAAAGTCATGGAAAAGTATTGGTTAAATTGCGTATCAACCCTGACAGTGTTACAGCAGCAAAATATCAGTACCACAGCACAGAATATACATGAAATACTAGGATACAATATACATACATACAATATACATGAAATAATAATAGGATAGAATACAAGAACAAATATTTAAAATATATACAAGTTGGGAATACAAAATATACAACTGCTTAAAGTGATGTTTCGGAGTAATTTCACCCTAGGGTCCTTTGCACCATGACCTCGAGCCAAACAACCCCCCGAAGCTTTTTTCACCTGGGTCGAACATTGGGAGAGTTAGCGTAGAGTAGCGTTATCAGCTGAATAGCTTAGTGCAGGGGCTAATGGATCCAAGAGTGTATCTTGTACAATACCCCACTAATAATGCTCAAAATGATACCAAAATTCTACACTAGTACAAATAGGTTATGCACTCATAAAACGATGGATTGGAAAGTTTGTAAGTACACCAGAAGTTTATGTAAATAACACTTGCCTGTTGGCTTCTGCGCTCTGCTGCTGCTGCTACCAGCAGTAAGACGAGTGCTCAGGGACGTCTACAAATTACAACACCGAAAAAAGAGATGCAACAAAAATATTTATTAATTTTACTTTCTTTTTTTTTAAGTGCTGTAGTATAACTAGCAGGAGATAAGTTATAATTGAGGTAAGTTTGGAGACATTACCTTATTTAATCATTAAATGAATACATATTTTTGTTTTATGAGTGCATAACCTATTTGTACTAGTGTAGAAGTTTGGTATCATTTCGGGCATTATTAGTGGGGTCATTTACAAGATACAAACCTGGATTCATTAACCCCTGCGCTAACTCTCCCAATGTTCGACCCAGGTGAAAAAAGCTTCAGGGGGGTTGTTTGGCTCGAGGTCATGGTGAAAAGGACCCTAGGGTGAAATTACTCTGAACCATCACTTTAACTAGTAATGATAAGATGTAGATAAACCTATTGTGAAAGTTGCACTTAGTGAAGATGTGATGTCTAAGAGTCTTATCTAGCACCCAGTGATGAGGTGTTATGAACTTGTAAGTGGATTTTGTCTGGAAATGAGACCCATGAAAGACAAATGTAAATGTGAATCACTTTGTTAAAAAATGTCACAATATGACTTGATAAATGATTTTTGAACAGTTAATGTTCTGTGATCAGGCACTTGGCCAGTAGAGTGCAAGTGGGATCACCAATCACCATGAGGCTTCTGCAGCTGCCATCACAGCCAGAAAAAGGTAACCAAGCTCAAACATAAAAACTGTTCCTCCAATGAAACAGAGTCAGTGATGTTCTATGTGTGTGTGTGTGTGTGTGTGTGTGTGTGTGTAACAGTAGGTTTTGAGAAGATCCCTCTGGTTTGGGAAGAAGACATGCAGATGCGCTCCAAGTTCTTGGACAGAAAGGTAACCAATAATGTTCTCCTATGATTAAGACATGTATTAAAGGTCCCATGACATGGTGCTCTTTGGATGCTTTTATATAGGCCTTAGTGGTCCCCTTATACTGTATCTGAAGTCTCTTTCCTGAAATTCAGCCTTTGTGCAGAATTACAGCCACTAGAGCCAGTCCCACAATGAGCTTTCCTTAGGATGTGCCATTTCTGTGTCTGTAGCTATTGAGGAGGAGAGAGGTGGAGAGTGGGGGTGTGGCCTTGACCAACTGCCACTTTTCTCGTTTGAAAGCCATGATGTCTCTCTCTCATGGGTGGGCCAAATTCTCTGGGCGGACAAAGCAGAGAAAGTGGAGGTAATCTTGCTCCTTATGACCTCATAAGGAGCAAGATTCCAGATCGGCCCATCTGAGCTTTCATTTTCTCAAAGGCAGAGCAGGATACCCAGGGCTCGGTTTACACCTATCACCATTTCTAGCCACTGGGGGACCATAGGCAGGCTGGGGGAACGCATATTAATATTAAAAAACCTCATAAAGTGAAATGTTCATGCCATGGGACCTATAAAACTGATTGTACCTGAATAATATTGTTTCCTCACATACATCTTATCTTATATATATTTATATATCCCATCATCTTACTTTACAAATCCTTTGAACAGAGAAGGATATGAATGTGTGTGTTTATGTTTCGTTGGGGCAGGAGGAGCTGAAGGCGGACCATGCCTCGTACCTAAGACAGCATCCAGATATCCGTGCCCTCATATCTGACTTCCTGCAGTTTTTGCTGCTGAGGAAACCAGATGATGTCTTCCAGGTTGCTAGGGAGTACTTCCTCCCTTTTGCCTCCCATCCTCCAGAACCAAGCCTGAAAGCCCCATCACCCTAAAAGCACACCTCAAGGCTCATATGCTAGAAGCAGCCTTTTTTTATTTATAGCTTTCTGTTTATTTATCCTTTTAACTTGAGATTAAATCTTAAAATTGCATTTGGTTATTCTCTTGTCTTTTTTCCTGAGTGACAGATGACTAGTGACACAAAAGGAAACTTGGTGGAGAGGAACAATACGTTTTAAAGGGGTGATAGAATGATTATATAGGGTATTTCATACTGTTCCTTAAGGTCTCTTAATAGAATATTTAGATGAGCTGCGCTGATTGGTTGCACACACACAAACACACACACACACACACACACACACACACACACACACACACACACACAGACACAGACACAGCTACGCGCGCGCACACATACACACACACACACACACACACACACACACACACACACACACACACACACACACACACACACACACTTACGGAAAGTACAGACATGCCCAGACATGCCCGGAGAAAATATCTCCAGCTCATTTCTCCTCCAACACATGAATTCATCAACTAATTTTACTGTACAGTACCAGATACAGTTTCATTACAGTTTCATCCTCCAGTGTGTCGCGCACACACACCAATGCAAAGTTAAGGAAAGGGATGTCAATGGGACTGTGAGGTACTACCTATTTTACCCACCGAACTGTCGTAATTCAACTATGACAAGGTAAACTCGGTTTTGCATTATATCACCCCTTTAAACCTGAGACTTCATCTGAGCTGTGTGATCTTGCTAAAAAAAAAAGTAGTGATCTGAATAAAGTGGTTTGTTTCAAATAGTGTTTGTGGTTTCGTTTTGGTACTTTGCCAATCAAAGCAGTTCAGGCAAGTTAAGTTAGCTATGGTTTGTCATCAGTTTGTCATCCGTCAGTGAAACTAGGAAAAAGCGAGCCTGTCAAAATAAAAGTGTAAAATATAAAAAATAAAATACACAATGAAAGGCGTGGTAAAACCTTCTCCAAACAGGTAAAACCAAGAGCTGTAGGACAATTGTGTAGACTGGTCTTGGACCACTTCACTACTTGCTTATGCTTATTTGAAGTAAGAATTACGTTTGCATCCTGTTTGCGTGTTTATTTTATTTACTATTAACCTATGCCATAAACAGCTTTTATTTTGAAGGTTTGAAGCGGAAGCGACCATTCTAAAAATCCTGTCGCTCAGTTCCTTTGAAAGTGAAACCGGTCGAGGGAGCGAACAACAACACGAGCAACACACACGAAAATACTTTCTTACTTACATCCATACAAAAAAAAGACAACTTCACTTGTGAATTGTTCGCCTTTAAACAAGTTTTATTTTACTGATTTACAGCAGACGCGCCTTTTCGCTTCTTGGACGTAAATCGACAGCGGTGAGTTTTAAAGTCGTAAATGTACTAACCTGGACAGAGATTAGCCTGTAACGTTAACGCTGCTGTAAATTATTTAACGTTACAGTCTATCAAGTAACCTACAAGTTTGGCTGTTGTTGAATGTAATGTATGTAATGTAAACGTTATAATGATTTGACATTGTTGTGCTACCCAGGCTTGGGTTAAACCAAATTTATAATTTTCACTTGACGTCAAACAAACGTCGACTAGTGTTGTTTCCCGTGACGTCACTTTAGCATATCCCTGTGAGTTTTCGCAGTTTGACTCCACTCTAACTATAACAAAAGTACTGGTAATGATAGTAGACTACATGTTATACAGTACTAGATTAAAAAGTGGTATTCAAAAGGAAAATATAAAACAAGAAAAAGGAAGTGGACATATTAAAACCAAGAATAAAATAAGGAAAATGGGATTAATATACTGTACGAATATACCACACAAATACACATACAAATATGTTGACCATTTGAAATACATATTAGTCTTAAACCTGTCCATGGGAACAACCAACAAGTTACTGCCTTGGACCTCAGGTTGTTACAGGGCTTTAAAAGTAATGAGTACTCTAACAATATGTCACAGTGATTTTACTGTACTTTATTGTATGTTTATCACTTATGGAGGAAATGTATTAAGTATTTCTGTTATATTCAGCCACATCAAGTATAGAGGTGGTATTTGGCTCATGTTTTCACTTGTTTCATCTTCCCCATTAAATGCCCACTTTTCCTTTTTTACCTCCTGCTTTGAATGTATATATTTATTTTTCTATATTTATTGTTAATTTTATATTAATGTTTAAAGGTCCCATGGCATGAAAATTTCACTTTATGAGGTTTTTTACCATTAATATGCGTTCCCCCAGCCTGCCTATGGTCCCCCAGTGGCTAGAAATGGTCATAGGTGTAAACCGAGCCCTGGGTATCCTGCTCTGCCTTTGAGAAAATGAAAGCTCAGATGAGCCGATCTGGAATCTTCCCCTTATGACGTCATAAGGGGAAAGGTTACCTCCCTTTTCTCTGCTTTGCCCGCCCAGAGAATTTGGCCCGCCCATGAGAAAGCGAGAGAAATCAAAGAATTTCTAATAAGGGAAGAAGTTCCACTCTCGGGATACTTCTGGCTTCTGAACTGGTTGCAGTTCCACTCTGGTTCCATAAAGGGGGCGTTCACAGGCGAGTGCAGAATGAATTGTGGCCTATGGAGCTATACCCCTCAAAATCCACTTTTCTCAGGATATCATTTTTTTGTCTGGTAATTTGAATGTTGCATTCGAAAGGGGATGCTAAGAAAATACACACTGCTGGGTGTTAGCTTTTTTTAAAGTGGCTTTTTTGTTCTAAAAAGCCTTTTAAAATGTCAATGACGTCATACACATATACGGTCAGAGATACTGCTTTATCGCAAGCTCTGAGTCACTTCCTTTGTTCTCTCGAGGCATCAACAACACAGCTGACAGGTTAGGTTCTTCAGACATAGAAATGGCACATACCAATGAAATATCATTGTTGGACTGGCTCTAGTGGCTTTAATTCTGCACCAAGGCTGAATTTTGAGAAAGAGACTTCAGATACAGTATTAGGGGACCACTAAGGTCTATATAAAAACATCCAAAAAGCAGCCTGTCATAGGACCTTTTTAATACGTTTGTTTGTTTATGTATGCACCTTTCACCTAGTCAAATTCCACATAAGTGTACTTATTGTGGCAATAAACTCTTTTCTGATTTCTGAAAACCTTTTTCTGATTCTGATTTCTGATTTTTTTGTCTCTATTGTGTCTGCCTCTGATAGCAACAACCTGTAGAGTACAGTGAGCTTAACACCAGGCCTGTGCTGGAGGGAGTGGGTCTGTGATGGATAGGCTGAAGCTGTCCCGCATCGATGAGGAGCTGGTGTCCTCTGAGGTGGCAGCTCTCTGCTTCTTGTGTCGAGATGTCATCAATAGGAAACGCCTGGAGGGGGTGAGCACCACATACCTCGTACTGTTGTCTTTGCACTTGTCTTAACCACATGTCTGAGGAAAAAATGTCTCATTGACCCGGTTTCCTTTCGAGGTTTGTCCTCTCAAAGGTTTGTCTGTGTGTTTGTGGCTGTTCTCGTACAGATAGTGGATGCAAAAGGCCTGTTCTTGAGACTAGAAGAGAAAGGACAGTTGGAGAACGATTTCTTCCTGAGTCAGCTGCTCCAAACTATCGGTCGAGCAGATCTCCTCAACCTCCTGGAGACAGACAGCAGGCGACCAGAAGAAACCGACGCAAATCCCGTGCTGTCGGATTACAGGTACACGTAAAGGCAGAAATACATTGACTGCAACTGGAAGAGATAACCGTACGCCAGGATTTCAATTCAGCTTTATTCCCAAAGTTGTATTCTTCTGTCTTCTGTTTGTTTGTCTGTCCCTCTCCTCTTTCTCTTTTCTCCTCTTCTGCTTGTCCTGTCAGGGTGATGCTGTACCGAGTATACGAGGACATGACGGTGGAAAATCTTGACAAGATGAAGTTTCTGTTGTCCGACAAACTGGGCAAAGCAAAAATTGAGGCATGCAATGTGAGAGAACAAACCCACAGTTACATAAGAAATAATGACATGGATACCTCTCCTGTTTATTTGTTATGAGTAAAAAGTCTAATAATGCAACATTTGGCCCTAAACGTATTATAGTAAATAGTTAAAATCTCTTTTTCTGTAAACAGCGGCAACCAATATTCATAACTAACACTATTTATACATTTTCTCAATGCACTGTTAACTGTTACATTTACCTGTGTGTAAATGTGAATGTATCTGCTTAGGTTAGTGTTGGTAAATATTCAGTGTTAGTTCAGTAGGTTCCATCACGGGTTAACTTAATGTAATTGCAGTTAGGCTGAATGATATAAACATAAAGATATACACACAGCAACAACACAATTACTGCACAGGAAGTGATTTCTAGATTTGAAATTCAGCTGCAAAGCTTCTACACTAACCGACACAAACAAAATTTTTTTTCTGATAATTACAGACAGCACTGGATGTGTTTGCTGAAATGGAACAGACTGGTTTACTGTCAAATACAAATCTACATGAGCTGCATACAATGCTGCTGGAGTTTGATCAACTGCTGGCATCGACTATACAGCGCTACGAGGAAGGTATGATATGCACTTACACACACAAGCACATACACATTTAAATGTTGTATTACTATGAAACTCGTGGAATTATTGTATTCTTTTCAGCAGCCCGGCTGCCTCGAGTTCCTCGCAGCAGCATGGATTCCCAGGTGGGTTTATTAATGTGTGTTTATGTACAGTTAATCCTATAATGAGCCAGTTTACTGAGGAGCCGGACTCTGTTTTTCCTCCCACAGAGGGTCAACACCTTTCAGCCATCACAACCCAGCGGTAAGTCTTTTTTTTCTTCACTGTTTAACTCACCAACTTTACCATTAATTTGAGCACACAGCCATTGAATAATTATCTCCAGTGTCAGACTGGTCTCATGAAGTGGCGTTCGTATGACACGCCAATTCGTATGCCAGTATTGCCGTGTTATCAAGACGCATACTCATTTTAGCGTGTTTATCAACGCCATTTGGCCTCCGTTGACTTACATTACCTTGCGATTGCGTGTGTTTTGACGCCGTAGTGAGTAGTATGAAAGGCTGAAAATCCGCGTAGGGAGATTGGTCGGGGTGGAGGATGGGTAAAACGCAGGACTTTCACCCAGAAGAGCGGCGATCGCGTCCCGCATGTGACTTTGTGTCCCGCGTGTGATGTTTCCTTTCCACGTTTTTTGTTTTCCTAAACCCAACCAGTTAATCTTTTCCTAAACCAAACCAGTTATTCTTTTCCTAAATCAAACCCCGTTCTTAAAGTAACAAAAAATTGCCGGTGCAACACCGATGTCTTCTTACTTAATAGTTTTATTTCTTAAGGTGCATAACAGTGACTAACGTTTCGAAGTAGGGTTACATCTTCATCAGAGTCCTTCCTAATCCCAACCGTTTCTTCTTTTCCTAAACCGTAGCCTTGCGATAACACGTGGCTTTAGAACGTGCCACGTGGCGTGTAGGTTTACGCTGTGACGTTGCAGACTGCTGTCCACTGTACACATCATAGACATACACGCGGATAGCTCAAAATGCGTACAGATAACACGCCACGTGGCTTTAGGAAAGTGGCGTGGAAAGTCATATCACGTTGCCAGTGACTAGCCTTCCACCCCCCTCACTGCTATAGATGTTCACTCTCATGCTATCATTTGTATCATACCCATAGAACGGGATGTAAGTTTTCGCTGTTTTTGTTCTTCAGATGCAGGAGCATCCGATGCATCCGTTGTTTTCTCCGACGCAGAACCAAAGATCTCCCCTCTTCCTGATCACGTAACCATTCACACAAACACAAATACCTCTCATTCATTTTATATATGGAGCATGATTGTTTATGATTTGTCTATGTGGATGTGCTCGTGCCCTTTAGACAGATTACTACTCCCTGAGTCATAACCCACGTGGTTTGTGTGTGGTCATCAATAATGAGAACTTCTTTGGAGCAGAACTGAAAAATCGAGGCGGGACTCTGGAGGATGCAAGTGTGTATCCTTGTATTTGAACAACCATGTGATTTGTTTACGTACTGTTTATCTATTAAGTTACCTAGCAACATTCAGGGTTGAGGATGCTCAGACTTTATACTTATTACACATGATATGATGATATAAAGTAAAAACAATCTATGGGTATGCTTTAATTTGACCCAGAGGCTCTGCGCACAGTGTTCACCCACCTTGGCTTTGAAGTGAAGGTACACGACGACCTGACTGCCGAAAAGATGCTTCTTGTACTGGAAGAGCTGGGCTCAAGGAATTTTTTGGATGATGATGCCTTGGTGAGCAGTGTTACACACCTTCAAAACTGTAATATCGGTGACTGCTGTATATGCTTTATGTTTTGCTCTTTAAAGGAATAGTTTGACATTTTGGAAAAAAGTTTGCGGACTTAAAGGAAAGTTTGGATGTTTTGAAGTGGGATTGTATGAGGTTCTTATCCATAGTCAGTGTATCACTGTACTGCTGTTGACCGGGACAGCAGCAAAATGTATTATAGCCACCTTAAAAAAAATTCCATACTAATGTTAAGCATATCGTGATTCAAGTAGTCTGAAAGAAAACTAGACATCTGTATCTCCTCTTGGCTCTGTTTTCAGGCTTTAGAAAATCTTTGGTCAATCATAGGTCATTTCAGAGAGAGCAAACTAGTTTTTATTGGCTGTTCTGTGCATTTATTGCCCGTGTGACAGAGAGGGGAGAGGGAAAGCTGCAGGAAGAGGTTTCACTAGACTTCAAATTCTGTGGTTTTTCACAGCTTTATGTTGCCATCAGACAGCCCTGTTTACGGTTACACAGAGGGAACTGAAGTCTTTCTGTGCTCTTGTCAAAGCCACCAGAATCCTTGGACAAAACGGTAATTGTACATCGAGGCAGCAGTATACCAGCAACTCCCCTGTTCTGCAAAGTAAAATTACAGTTTTTTGTCAGAGGATTCTGGTGGCTTTGAATGAGAGCATAGGTAACTGCTTCATAAATCTCTTAGGGCAGGGACACATCAGGCCGATTATCGGCCGTGGGACAGTCTGGCGAGGTCAGTGACTCAAATCGGTTCGGTGTGTCCCGTGCCGTCGTCCGTCTGGGGGGCTGTCGGCGTTCATTTTGTCGGCGGCAGGGCCGTCGGGACTCACCCGGAAATGACGAGCGGAATGAGGTGACTACAGTCTCTCAAAATCTGACGAAAATCTTTTAAACTGACCTTGGTGGAGCTGAAATGAAGACAGATTCAGCAACTGCACGGCCTATTTCTCGCTTTAAATGTTTTCAGAAACATGTTTCAGTGAACTATTTTAGTACAATATGAGATCGTATTCTGAACGGCCGCCATGACAGTCCAGGTCTGAATATCCGGAGAAAACAAACCCATGTGACGCGTTCGTCCAATCAGCTGCCGGTTTTCATTTCTTGGGCGACATTACAGATTAGCGCCGCCTGCTGTTATGGAGGCGTATTACATCTCGTCTCCTCTCGTCTTTTTGATGTGTCCCGAGGCAGTTTTTTGGACCTCGGGGACGCGACTGATCATAACGACGGGGTTTTCTGTCAACGGTCGGCCGTCGGCTATATGTGTCTACACCATTAGTTCAAAGTCTTAAAGGACAATTCCCGCGCAAAATGAACCTAGGGGTTAATAACATATGTGTACCGAGTCCACTGTTCTATGGGATCTGTTTTCATGCTAATCAAATGTGTCTCTAGCTTGAAACAAGCTAGCGCAAACCGGTGATTAGCTGCTAACGCTATCTTCCGGGACAGAGGGTAAATCGCTATTTCTACACCACTAACAAGGCTCAAAATAGCACCACACTTCCACGGTAGCATAATGAGGTTCCCTACATGTAAACCGAAGCATTGAGAACTTTGTAAGTGTACAGACAGTTTATTAAAATGATAGATCATAAAGACAGTAGCATTCATTTATAGATGCGGGCGCCATCTTGGAAAACAGTCATGACCAGTCAAACGACGAACGCCATGCAACCAGTAACCAGTAACATAGCTCAAGCACAGCGTTCGCGGTTCAACTGGTCATGACTGTTTTCCAAGATGGCGCCCGCATGTCAACATAAACGCTACTGTCTTTCTAAACTCTGTCTTTCTGAGCCTTGTTAGTGGTGTAGAAATAGCACTTTACCCTCTGTCCCGGAAGGTAGCGTTAGCAGCTAATCACCGGTTTGCGCTAGCTTGTTTCAAGAGACATTCGATTACCACAAAAACAGATCCCAGAGAACGGTCGACTCGGTACACATATGTTATTACGGAATTGTCCTTTAATTTGAACTTGGTGAACCCTGCTATAGCTTCAGAGGGAATCCTATCTAAAATCCAAGTTAAATGGAGATGTAACACAATAAAAAGAAGAAGAAAAAAACCTGTTTGCCTCTGATCTTAGGTGGTTTGCGTGCTGTCCCATGGAGAAAAGGGATGTGTCTATGGGACTGATGAGAAGCCGGTGCTTTTGCAATATCTGTCCAAGCCCTTCACTAGCGGGAGAGCTCCCACCTTGGCAGGGAAGCCCAAACTGTTCTTCATCCAAGCGTGTCAGGGAAACGACTACCAGAAAGGATCCCTGCCGTGTCCTCCGAAGCCAAGACAGGAGGAGGGGGACAGACAGAGCCGCCTGGAGGAAGACGCAGGTCGCGTGGAGGGTGAGACAGTGCCTTGGGATGCTGACTTTCTGCTGGGCATGTCCACCGTGCCAGGGTGCAAGTCGTTTCGAAGCACTGCCACAGGCTCCATCTACATCCAGGAGCTGTGCAGGCAGCTGATGAGGTCAGCAGAAAGGTGAGAGATGCCTCCATCCAGAGTTTAAGATGATGCTTGTTGAGCTTTTTTTTATCCACTAGCTACAGTTAATGAAAAGATTTGGCCAACTAAGGCTACATCTACACTCCTATGTTTCCGATAAAAATCGACTATCTTTTGCTACGTTTACGCCTCACGTCCACACTACTCCGGTGTTTCCCACCCCCCTGAAATGGAGACATTTGGAAGCTGCCCCCGCTTTGGTTTGAAAACTCTGGGGTTGCTTTGTAGTCTGGGTGGGCACAAACGGAGACCTTTTGGAAACGACGATGCACGTCAGTCAGTCTTATCAGCTAGGTCGGCTTACATACCTTTCAGTAACAGTTCCACCTTGTTGTTGGTCTCTAAGCAATTAAATCCCTGGTCTTACTTTTCGCAATTGTTGTTCTCTGTCCAAAGTATTTTTTTTACTTACATCCACAATTTTCAACCGCAGAGTAACTTCCGACAATCTGCTTCCCGTTTACATCAGCACGCACATGTCCAGTGTATGCAAATGTTCATGTGATATGCATTGTCAGACATGTTAATGTGAATGCCGATTAGTTCTGCCACAGGAGCTAAAAGTCTTGTGTGGACAGAGATGGATTTTGTCTCAAAAACGCAGCTTAAAAATGATAACGTTGTGTGGATGTAGGCTAGGTCAGTCTTTAAAACCAGGCTTAACCACAGCACTTACTGACTGTCGTACTACACAGATGTGATGGGTGACACCTTTCAGTTTGAAAGTATACTATCCCCAAACTATTATAAACAAGTCCTAATATAAAGGTAAAAAGTAGGACTTAAGATTCAGGGAGAGTGATGTGTATGTATGTATATGTTGAGAGTCAAGACTAATGCATACATCAGCTGTGTTTACGGTAGGCCTAACTGTCTGACATGATGAAAAAAGGAACATAGAAAATTCCGGTTGTACCAGTTTAGGGACTATAATTCTGTCGCTTTTTCTGTAGGTCTGCTTTTGGTGTTTTTTAAATGTATGTGCATTGCTGTTGATATTATACTGTATTTTAGAGAGCATGATGTTGTATTAAAATATACCCACAATTTAAACAAGGATTATCATTTGTCATGCGTTTCCTCTGTTTTCTGTGCAGCTCGGAGATGGATGATGTGCTCACTGTGCTGACACGTGTGAACAGGGAGGTCAGCAAAGGAGAATATTTAAACTACAAACAAATGCCAGAGCCCAAGTACACCCTCACCAAGAAGCTCGTCCTCAAATTTGTTTGAGCTGACCGGGACCAAGTGCAATGCTGAAAATGTGCCATAGTCACATAGACCCAACTGGTTTACTGTGTGTATGACTGTGGTTGTGTCTGTGTTTTTTAATCTGACTTCATGTTACAGCTTGATGGATGAATTTGAATGTAGGTGTCTCTGTTTGGAGAGTCTGATGTCTCTTAATCTTGCAAAAGCATCATGTTATATAAAATGTAACAGAAGCCACTCCAGTGTGATTTTGAAAAAATAAACAATCAGACCTCATGTGGAAAGTTTCTTTGTGTCACAGTATTACAGATCACAGAAAAGCAGAAAACCTCCCTCAATCTTTTTATACTGACACAATGAAGTCAATATGCAGTGCACATACTCAACATTTGAGAATAGTTTTATTATAGGTAAAACTAACATAAGTCTTCCATTTAAATACAAATTATTTATGTTGGTATTGGTGGTTGTATGGAGTCAGAAGTATATAAAAACAAAAACAATAAAGGTAGCTATACCAAAATTTTAAAATGCTCTGTTACAGGTAGAAGTAATTTTAATCAAATACATCTATCCATTATCTAATCCTTTGCAGCATCATTCACAAGATAATTAAAATAAAGGTATAAGAGTAAAATGAACGATGAGTTGATGTGTAAAACTGACATGTTCATTGTTTCAATGTTGAAAGGTAACTAATAGTGTTGGACTCATCTATGAATGTAACACATGTATTTCTGCTGTCAGATGAAGGAAGGATAATAAAAAACTACCTTTTAACTCGAAAATGGAGAAAGAAATATTTGATTGCACTAAATGGAAATTCTCAGTCAAGCATGTGCAAGTATAGTATTTTTGTTGTAATGCACCTTTATTCAGTAACATGAAAAGGGCCTGTTCAAAATAAGTCGGCAAACTTGTCAGGCCTTGGCTTTCCATGCACTGTGTGTGTGTGTGTGTGTGTGTGTGTGTGTGTGTGTGTGTGTGTGTGTGTGTGTGTGTGTGTGTGTGTGTGTGTGTGTGTGTGTGTGTGTGTGTGTGTGTGTGTGTGTGTGACAGATTCCTCTGGACTCCACCCTGCTCTTTACTGTTCCGGGAAATGTTCTTCGCTGCTGCTGAACATACAGACCAGACCAGAGAGAACAGACGGGCAGGCCGCCGAACAACTTCATATTAACTACAACCTTAACCGAAACTCTTCAGTATTTTGGAGTTTTTTGGAAACGAGAGCACTTTCCGACACCGGAAAGACTTCCAACTTTTCCATTTTACTGCTAAGAAATATTAGGTTACGACCAGACTGTTTCTTTCGTTGACATCTCATAGTTGGTAAGAGGAGCTCATTTTAAGATGTTATCATGTTTTCCTAGCGGGCTAATGGAAATATATTTTACTTTGAATTGAACCTGTTGCTATAGTGGTGTAACCTTGTATTGTGTGTTAGCTAATTCATGGCAGTGTAGCTCTGTGTGTCCCCGCAGGCTAACGCCACACACCTGAACATTTTTGTGAGCCGGGGTTGATTTCTCAGTAAACAAGGTGGAGTGGGTGTAGTCAGCCTTGTGTTTGAAACAGCTCATACATATCAGTGTTCAGTCAAGTTCCAAAGTTAAAGTTTAATGTAGCCATAGTTAATCTGATAGCTACAGAGCTGTCTTTGGTCCGAATCTGAAATGGGGGAACTGATGGTGCATATTTTCTGTCTGCAAACGTGTGGTTACGTTTACACACTGGGTTGTTTGTTTACTGCATTGCTCTCAGCTGCAACACCAGATCTAGCTACAGTGCATTTCAACCCAGGAATAGTTTTTTATTTTTTATTTAGGGCAGACATTTTAACTGTCACACTAGGAAAATCCCAGGTGTAACCACCAACATTAAAGATGGCTTCATTCAGTCCCAGTGAGCCAGCATGCATAGGACCAGGGCCCCAGACAGACCTGAAAGGGAATGTAGCCATAACGAATACTGATTTATATTAACTAATTAATTCCACCTGTTTCCATCTGGTGTGATAACTTGTTGTGCATTGATGGGCATATTCCTCTTGATTCATTCATTCAGTTGTCGGTCACCATACTGCCCATAGACACAAACACTGCTGACGTAGCTGAACTCCAGTAATGGACGCTATGGAAGTGTGGTTGGGGGGAGAAGGGGGTGAACCTTATGTTTCACTTGAAAAAACAACGATTGTAACGATGATTTCATTATTGATTAATTGGCCAATCAATCTAATCAAATGAGCATTTGGTCTACAATCCCTTCCCACCCTAATGTTTGTATAGTCCCTGAAGAAAACTTGCAGCCCCTAACTTTACTATGGCTTGACAGAATAACCGAAAGAAACACTTCACAAAAATGGTCCTGAAACAAAGAAACACAAGTTATTAGGTTAATAAAAAAAAATGGATGTTTTGACATTGGTTTTAATTTGATGGTCAGTTTCAAGTCCACAGTTGATTTGGAACGTGTGAAAAATGAAAAGTCATGATGACAAAGGCCAAATGCAGGAAGTTATTTTAGTAGTAGATCCTCACCAATATAAGCTAAAATACACTTTATGGGTTATCTACTCAACAACAGCCATATATATATATATATATATATATATATATATATATATATACTTTTTAACATGTTCAACATAAACTAAACTAACAGTTAAGTCAAAACCTTAGACAGTCTCAACAAAAAGCAAAAATGAAAATCTTTGTCAAACCGGTTCACTCTGTTATTGTCTTGGGTATTACAAGATTATGATGTCCGTCCAAATGACAGGCTTCATGTTAACTTCTCTAGAGAAGAGTTAACACCCTCCCATTCAAACACCTTTAGCCCTCTCATGTGCTAACTTGTGTCTCAATGACCAAAGAAGTGACCAGTTCTGTGGTGCCTCCTTAACTGCAGATACTCTGAAGCATTTTTTCCATTTAGTGTTTTCTGTTCTGCTGCTTGGTTCTTGGTGCTCTGGATGTGATGTAATGGCAGCATGAGGTGGAGCCAGCTCTTGAATTCCTTTACTGTGCGTATTCCCCTAAAAAGCCCCAGTGAATAAATGCGTGATCGCAAAGGAACCTACTTACACGGTCTTTTCAATATGGTAGCTTAGTGTTTTTATATTGTAACGAGTCAGAAATCATCTGCAAAATGGGTGAAACCATTTTTGGGAGAAATGTGTTTGAAAACTGAGATTCACTTTGTAAAAGTGGCTTAATTTTGTTGATAAAGCACTAACAATATCCTGTAAACGTACCACAGCTCTTTTAATAGGCTACGTAGGAACATGGAATAGTTTGGCCATATGTGACAACGTTATATGTATGAGTGGGTGTGTGGTCTATTATAAGACCTTTCCCTCAGAGACGTATGTGGTTGTTTCCTGAGCCTGTGGTGGTTTTTTGGGACCACATTGCTTAGTAGAACCATATGTTCACTTTAACCTGATACAACCCCAAATGTATCCTTTTAAGTCAAACTCAAGTATGATTATTATTTTTACCCAGCCAAATCTGAGTGTTTGATAAATATGTGCGCACACAAATTCACACACACACCACAGCTGCTCAGTACACTGGCCTAATGCCAGTCTGTGCTTTTGTGTAACTGAAGTCAGGATTACCCATTTATGTATGTGTATGTGTACATGCTTGTGATGGCTTATATGATACTACTCCTGTTCACTCTCTCAGCTTGTGTACATCAAAATGTGAAACCGACGTGAACTGTATTTTCTCCAACTTCCCTCCTTAGGTAAAATGTCCAGGTCAGACTACCCTCCAGGGTACGATGACTCCCGGGACCTGCTGTATGCACCTCAGGGTGGAAATTACCCACCACCCCCTGCGTATGGCTTCCCTGGCTTTGGTGGTCCCCAGCCAGGCCAGCCCTCTGCTCCCTACCCCGCTGGTCCAAACGCTCCTATGTATCCAGGCCAGCCTGGGGGCTATCCTCAGGGCCAGCCTGGGGGCTATCCTCAGGGTCAGCCTGGGGGCTATCCTCAGGGTCAGCCTGGGGGCTATCCTCAGGGCCAGCCTGGGGGCTATCCTCAGGGTCAGCCAGGGGGCTATCCTCCCGGCCCTTACCCAGGACAGCCTCACCCTGGTGGCCCTCCAGGAGCTGGCTACCCCAGTCGCCCTCCCATGCCACCTGTCATGCCACCTACCATGCCATCAGATATCCTGAGTTCGGGTAAGACAGGGACTGCTGAGCATGTCAGCGTGTGTCTTCTAATTTTTTATTTAAACAAATGTTTAATATGTGAAGTAAGCACTGTGCCACTTATGACAAACCATTTAAAGGATGATGCATTTTGGTACTTTGTCCTGACAAAAAGAAAATACACTGGCTTGATGAATCGGTTGAAAAAACAAAAGCTACGTTCAACCAGCAGATCTTAGAAAATGGCCCTGGCCAAATACTGATGCTATAATTAAAGGTAAAAAAAAAAAAAAAAAAAAAAGTTTACTTCTCATAGCACTAATAATTACAATCAGTGCTGTCAGTTAAACACATTATTAGCGGCTTTAATGCAAACCCATTTTAATGGCGTCAAGTTTTTTATTGCGAAATTAACATTCTTTTTGGCCTAGCAAACTTTCTAGTTTTTTTTTCACATGCTGTTGCAACAACTAGTAACGTTAGAAAAACTACAACACCACACCGGATCTAACTAGACCAGAAACAAAACAAGAGGCACGCCGCACACACTTGTTTGGGCTTGCGAGCGGGCCAAAGCGTAGCAGGCTAACGTTATGTTTTGAGTGGATGGCGAGCGCGAGATGCCGAAATGGATGCCAATAAGATTCTGAATGGACAATTTACTTTTAAAAAGTTGCCAGATGGTTCCATTGACAAGACCAAAGTGATCTGTGTGTGTTTTTTGTTGTTGTGAACTGAGCTATCATCGCACGTCCAGTCTGAAATACCACTTGATGGCCAAGCACACAGCTGATGCCAATTCTCCCCCCCTCACCGCCAGGTGACAAAAGCACAAAGCAAGCCAATCCACTTTTCCATGTTGATAAGAGCATTAAAATGACAAAAAATAATGGGACGAAAAGAAATCAAGGGACATTTTAGAATAGATAAAAATGTGCGATTAACTATGACATTAATGTGATTAAATATTTTAATTGTTTGACAGCACTAATTACAATCAAAATTAAGAGTAAAACATGGGAAAATATGCGTATACACCTTTTTGGCGTCTTTTCACACCTGAAAGTCTGAACCAAGGTTCACGCGTCTGTTACATTGTATGCATGTGATCCAGTTAGTTTTGGTTTCACATTTCAATTATGCGAGCTGCGCACTAAAGAACTGTACATGTCATACCTACATCCTGTCGTCGTCACCTACGTACCTGATCTCCCTATACTTGCAGTTGATTGGTTTGTAGACAGGCTCTCCTGTCCTCTTGTATCCTCTCTCTCTCATCCTCGGAAAATAATTGAAAATTGTCAAAGTTTTGGGGATTTTTTTCCCCCCAGCTGAATCTTTGTCTAACCAAGCGTCAATTAAACACTCCTCCTCTCTCCATGTGCTACCCGCGGCTTATTTAGTTCTGTTGCATTGTTTTCCCTTTTTACCGGTTCTGACCATAGGCTGCCAGAACTTCTTGTAATTGGTCCGAAAGGCTGAACCATCCAAGAAAATGTTTTCACACTAGAACCGAACCGCACCATGGTTCAATTTGATCCGGACCCGAGATACCCTCTTTTCGTCGGTTGTTTGGCCCGGACCGTGGTCCAGGGGAGGTTTCACACCTGTGTTTTGTTTGGATCAAACTGAAAATTTCGAAAGATCAGACCAAATGAGGTAGTTGTGAGAGGGCCCTTAGATGAGAGAATCGATACTACTCGCATCTGTACAGTAAATGTGAAACTGCTGACAGGAGATGGCTGGCTCAGCATAAAGACTGGAAACTGTTCCATTTTTGTACAGATTAAACAAACTAGATGTAACACATCCTCACAATAAAACAACCGTGAGGTGTGGTGGTGCTGGTAGGCAGATTTATTTCCCCCTGCTGCCAGTCTTAATGCTGAACTAAACTAACCATCGCCCCGCTGTAGCTTCATATTTAGAGTACAGACATGAGCGGTATCAATCTTCTCATCTGGCTCTCGACGGCAAGAAAGCAAATAAGCGTATTTACCAAAATGTCAAACCATCACTTTAAACTTTTGATGTTATTATGCCTCCTCTCTCACTCTTGATTGGTGAGGGGATGACACGTTTTCTGTAGTTCTTTGTGGTCAGTGCTCATATTTCTGTTTCTGCTGACAACACAGGTGAGGAGTTTGCAGCAAGCGACAGCAGTTGGGACAGTCTGAGCATTCGTCATGCCTTTATCCGAAAGGTAAAACACACATTTCACACAAACCATAATGAATTAGCCCTAGTTTGTGTCTGTCGTGTATTATCATTACATTTAAGTCACAGAGCAAAGAGAGGAACGACGGGGTGTAATGTCCCTTTCTGTATGCATGTGTTTTTTCAGGTGTATTTGATTTTGGCGTCTCAGCTCCTTGTCACCACAGCCATTGTGGCCGTATTCACATTTGTGTGAGTATACAGAGTGTGTTTTGTGTGCCTGTTTGTATTTGTGGCTGCGCGTGTCACACTGTTAACTCTGCCTGTGGTTTCTCACAGCCAACCTGTCAGATACTTCGTACAGAAAAACCAAGCTATCTACTGGGCATCATAGTAAGTCCTACACTGTATTTATCTCAGCACATTTAAAGTTACGTTTTATAGGAATCAAAATCAAAGTTTGTGAAGTTCAATACATTCATCTCTGCATTTTGTTGTTTTAGTGCTGTGTATATTGTCACCCACCTTGTGCTGGTCTGCTGTAAGGGCCCCCGGTGAGTGACTGCTCAGTTTTTCAAAGAATATTTGCACAAAGAATATTCATCAAACTGCATTTAATCTTCTAATCGCACTCTCTTTGTAGGAGAAAGTTCCCATGGAACGTCATTCTGCTGTTCCTCTTTGTAAGTAAGATGACTTGTGGTTGACTTGGGAATCGGGAACGAGAGACGCATCATTACTGGCAGTTTCCTGGACTTGGATCAAGTCTATTCTTAGACTAAAACACTGTAGCTTTCTAAGTGAAGATTTCCATCATGCTATGCTAGTATCGTTCCAATGCTAGATGTTTGACTTTGATAGTAGAACATACAGAACAGTGAGTCAGCACCACACCTGACTCTGACTGGCTGTGTTTGCATAATGCCTTTCGATATGTTGTTTCTGGGTTTTATCAGCTCTGTGCACAAAATGGCTCCATGTATTATTTCGTGGCCTGATAATAAATAAATATATAAATATATAATGTTGCGATAATAAATTATGTATTATCATTTATTTAAGGGGACCATCACTTTTTTTCTGCGTATTGCTTTTTATAGCTTAATATTGATGTTTAGGTCAGTTACAGGATTTTTTTTTCCCATCATGTTTTTGTTTTGATGGAAAAATAAACTTTTTTTTTTTTATTTATTTTTTTTACAGACCCTGGCTTTGTCCTACATGACTGGCTCCATTTCCAGGTAAAACAAAGGTGCACAGTCCATGCTGTAGTAGTATATAAACATCCAGTGGTTGGTTTCCCCCAGAATTGACTCTGTTGTCTGTGTTGCTTTTATGTTTTTAGTTACTACGATACAAAAGCAGTGTTTCTCGCTCTGGGGATCACTGCCGTCGTCTGCATCGCCGTCACCGTCTTCTGCTTCCAGACAAAGGTAGTGTGTGCGCGTGCTTATTGGCTTCAAATGGCCACTGTGTATTTGTGCGGCCACGTGTATCAACCTGTTGGTTTCTCTCTTCTACTTCTAGGTGGACTTCACCAAGTGCCAGGGCCTCTTCTGTGTCCTGGGAATTGTGATGTTGCTGACTGGCATCATTGCAACTATTGTCCTGTCATTCAAATATGTGAGTTTTCTGTTAGGCTGATTAGAACAAAACACTGCTTCCTGGTAACACACAAGTTTCCATCATTGTAATGCCTGTTTTTTTTGTTGCAGATTCTGTGGCTTCATATGCTTTATGCAGCGATGGGAGCCATAGTGTTCACTATGGTGAGTGTTACGCAATTTCACTGTTGATGGTGGTTTGTTACTGTAATTTGTTTTACAGTTTCCCTGGTGGTAGTCCATGTATGACTCTTTCAGATCGTGTTCCAGTGTAATATTGAATGTTTCTTGTTTGTCTTGTAGTTCCTAGCGTACCACACGCAGCTGCTGATAGGGAACAGGAAGTACAACATCAGCCCAGAGGAGTACGTGTTTGCCGCGCTCTCCATCTACGTTGACATCATTCAGATTTTCCTTTTCCTGCTGCAAATTATCGGTGCCTCGACCAAATAAGTGCACCCAAGGGTACGCAAGCAACTTGGGTCAACAGAGTGCAGATTAATACCTCCAAAACCATTCTGTGCCTTTTTATTTTTTTACTTTTTGCTGTGGTTTCAGCCAGAATCAGGATACATTTTTAAAATCATGATTCACTCCAGTGAAAATGTCTTTTTTGAGATTTGGTCATAGGTTAATCCTATGCACAAAAAGATTTCTTTTCCCTGAAATTAATATTTGTGTGCTTCTGTATTAAGCAACTTATCAGTGGTTTAAAAATGTTAATACTACAGTATAAATACAGCAAATACCTTTTAGACATTGGATTTAAGTTGAGGCAGACAGCGTCTCAACCTTTCTTCTCTGCATGTACAAACTGTGGCCAATCTGTATATATGTTGAGAAAATGTGCAACCATGTTTATTTTATGTTTAACCTCCCAATTTGCCAACAAGAGGCCCACCTCTCTGGTTGGCTTTGAAGCAAAGTAGGAGGGGTTGGCAATACCACCAAATTTGGTTTCCGATATCAAGTAACATCAGGGCCAGGATCGTTTTAATACCGATACTGATATGCTTTATCTTTATTTATTTAAGTGTATGAATCATTAATAGGCTACTTCTAAATACATTTTTATTTACCAATAATTAGTTTTTCAAACATAAGGCATTTCTTTTTACATTATATATTATTATACGCTGTTTATAGTTCCACATTTTGGGAAATACTTCTTTTCTGAGTTTGATAAAAGGATTGTCAGGTTAAAAACAATTTGCCTACCAGCACTTCTAAAGCTAACCACTTATCTTATAATACCTCGTTTGTTTAATCCCTAAAAAAACAAAGTGTATCCTGGACCTTTTCTACTAGTAACTCATTTTTATACTAAGGTTTTTGTACAGACTAAACAAACAAGGTACAAAGGGTTATTTAGCGAGCTTTACACGTGCTGGTAGGTTTGTTACCTTTGGATAGACCAGGCTAACTGTTTCCCGTTTATTTATTTTTTTTAGTCTTTATGCTAAACTAAGCTAGCCTGTTGCCAGCTCGCTTCATATTTAGGATACAGACATGAGCGTGATATCGATCACCTCTTTTAACTCTCAGCAAATGTATCAAGTGAATGAGCATATTTCTCAAAATATTGGAACTTTAATGATTTGCATGTCGGAAGGCAAAGCTGGCTTTAATGGTAACTAGTAATTGAGATGTGAAGAGAAGTGTTTATGTGCAAAAAACGTGATGTTACCTGATGTAACCTTTGCATTAATCCTAGTGACACTAGTATGGATGCTCAAAACTACACTTGGTATCTTCAGTATTGATACTTTAGTGATAGATAAAAAGCAAAAACAGCTCAGTACACCTAATGATAGCCTCTGAATATGGCTTCATATTAACAAGCCTTTCCTAAAGGTTTAATCCATGTGTAGCTATATTGTAACTATATATCGTAACTATGCATTCTACATCCCTACAGTGCCTTCACAGGGTGAGGTTTCTGAGTTTAGATTATTTTGTTTTTTTTATAACTTTAAGAAGTACAGGGTTATATTCCACCAGTGTTTATAGTATTGATACATATGTCTGTTGATGTATTCTTGTCCAATCTGGGTCAGATACTGAGTGCCAGCAGGGTGGGTTTGTCCATACAGGATAACACAATCGGGGCCATGGTGTTAAATTATTGGAACATTCCTTAAAGTCAGTGAGTTCAAACCAATGCGTGTCTAAAAGCTCCTAAATGATCAACCCCAACCAGCTGGTCCTCTGCACATGTTTATATTCAGTATAGACCCAAGTTACATACAACTCTTGACTCAAACAACTAAGGCAGACATTTTAATATGTACAGCACAGATGGTCAGTTTGCCTTTTCATATTAAATAAACATTTGTATTTCATATGTAGTTGTACCATGGGTGATACTTTGTTTTTTGTATTCACACATTTATAAATATACTTTTATTTTCATATTTATAGAACATCTGCATTTAGGCTAATAAATGGCGTAATTCCTTAGATTAAATGAAGTGGTCAACCTAAGCACGCATCTTTGTTCATAAGTAAGATCAATCTAATAAGCAACAACAAAAAGGCTGTCCTGATTAAAGGCTCGGTCAAAAGCACGTTCCTGCATCTGCCTCTAGAAGAAATAGTCTCAGAGGGTTTTCAGAGTTCTCTTCTGTAATCAGTCTTTGGGCTGTAGTGCAGTGGAGTGACATTCAGGATATGGTAGAAATCATTGCAGCCATATATGTACATCATTGTTCCAGTTTGACATCCTCTGCATTATGGCGGTAGCGACTGCCTTCATATTCTCCCTCGTTTGACCTTTTCATCCTCTGGCGAACTTTCAGCTGTTTCAGTCGGTTCTTGTCCACTTCTCTCTTGGCCAGGAGGAAGCCGATGATTCCAGTGGGTAGGCCTATCATCCTGGAGGAGGGGGATTGGTAATTATATTGATTATCATACTCAGTGGGCAACACATACCTATCCATTATTGATGCTAAATCTAGATAAACTCCACGTATACAGAGGTAGCCAATTGGGTGGGAAAGCAAAATGTTTGATTCATGGTTGGAAAGCTAGTTTAAGGAGATTTCAATCTCCTGTGTTTGTGTTTCTTCTTAATTAAATCATCCAGTCTTTTGGGGCATTCATGCCACCTGGGAATAACAGGGACCGGCGCCCTGGTTACGTTGTTTTTCCAACTGCCAGCGTTCACATGGTCGGGATGGGTGTTCTTCTGTTATATTGGCGTTTGGCATACCAACTTGTTGCATGACTGCCACCAACTGTTTTCCGTAGCCTAGAGCATCAGGTGTGTGAAAACATAGAGGCCACAATAACAAAAGATTTGATAATGTGTTTTTTATATATATATATATATATATATAAAAAATTTGAAATATGTTATGTCTGTGTATGTTTCTTGGCAGAGGTGTTTGTCCACAATAAACACTTTATTGTCATTGAAATATTTTCAGTAAACAAATGTCGCCTCCATCAAACGTCAGTTGTCAACAACGCGTCACCAACTGGGAAACTTAGCAAAATCTAGCCCCAGTTTCCCACATGACGTGACAATAATGGTGACGTTTTCACTGGGGAAAAATGTTTTTCCGATGTCCATGAACGCACGGTTAGCTCTCTAGGAATACACAATGTTAGTTGTAACACAATTTAGTTGCCAGCTTATTAGGTACACCTAGTTCGAACTAATGCAGTCTAAATACAACAGCCCTGCAAAGGATCGTTAAGGTTTTTGTTGAAGCTGTTTCAATCAACTTCATGGGTCATGTTTGAAAAATGGTCTGTCGATAAATTACAAACATATTGTCTCATAAAAAACAAACTGTAGTATAACGCCTTATGTGTAGCAGAATGTAACTCAAAACCAAAGGTCTCTATGTGCACAGTTACGTTCAGATTTAGGTGAGAATGACTAAATCCATTTCATAATATTTTATTGCTCATTAAACGATGACTTAGGGGCTACATTTTGTAGTACAATGTCTGGGATCTTTTTTGTGGAAATCTGTTGAGCTGGTGACAGGAGAGTTCTTGGTTTGGATTGTAATGCTTTATGTAAGAAATTATGTCTTACCACTTTAACTGTTTGGTGTCTTAGAAATCCATATTGGATGTACACTTTTGTTTGTGCAATAACAAACAAACGTTTTTTTCTCCTACTAGTAATGCTACTGATATAATAATGATACTTCTTCTGTATACATGTGCTACATCAGCACTACTACATACAGCAGTAAATACCAGTGTTACTGCGGATACGTCTGCTACATTTAAATCAAGGTAAATTCCAACAAGTGTGGTTTAGTTATTTTTTGCTCATCTACAAATCCTTTCTAGTTATTTTTGTTAGTCACTAAGGGTGTGCATGAATGAAGAGACTCACCAGGCATAGCCAATCCCCATCATGGGGTTCTTCCCCTTTTTCTTGGGGATGTATTCAGGACCCTCGTCCTCCTCGGCCCTCTCATCTTGTGTGTGGCTGCCGGCTGTGCTGTGGGGCTGGCTGCTCCTCTGGGGACCGGTCCGTGAGCTGCACAGGGAGGCACCAGGGGAGACATGTAGCGGCCGACACTGAGCAGCATGCAGCCGCAAACACCGACACACTGTCGGGGTTTGGCCGGAAACAAGGTGCACACCTAACAGGAAAAAAAGACCTTTGTTCTTTAATGATATGACCATATGACTTGTGTCCCCTCGGCGACGGGGTTAATGTGAGCGTTGAGTCGGTTTATACGTCATGTAAAAAGAAAATGCGTGTTGGCCAAAATATTAGAAAGTAACGTTAACGATAAAATGACGTTATTTCATGTTACACAAATGCCTCCGCCACAGCCCCTGCCAAAAACGTAGCTTTAATGTTAACTATTGTTTATGTCTTGAGGGCGACTTTTACAGAACGTGCAATGTTATCACATTTGTATTTTACCTTTCAGTGCCGTCCCGACTGCTGTCACGTAACGTGCCGCCATGTTTGTTTAGTCGGGCATGCGCGGTGACATTTTCACCATCTCCGACTGCTGCCACCTAGTGGACAACATCGATGTAGCGCTTCTGTGAACTACTGCAGGAAATCATTAACAGCAACAAGAGGTTTTGTGTATGTCAACATTTTATTTATTAAACATTTCCATTTACTAACTCATCATTTTACAAAAGACACACAATAGAACTTGAAACCATTGAGGAAGAGTAAGCCTCAGCATATGTCTTGAATATACAGTTATGGATAATCAGCAATTACACAAATCAGGGTAGTTCCCCTGACAGAGCCAAACAGACCGAAGCCAGCAAACAACTGGAGGACAAAGAGCAGCATATTTACAAAAGTCTGCTTGACTAAGACAAGCTTTTTGTTTGAGAGCCCCAGAATCTTCTGTACAGTACAAAACATGTAAAATAACATCGCCAATGCTACTTTTATGTATGCGTTACATATGAGCATTCAAAAACACCTTGAACATCAACTTCATTGTTGAGGTTTAATATCAACAATCATGGAAGCTGTAAGGGGAGTGGAGAAAAACTAAACAGAGGCATGAAGGGAGAAGTTTAATCTTCCAGGATGTAGTTGGGGTTGACAACCAGAACTTCTTCTTCTGTGGTGGCAGATTCGGAGCCCTTCAGCCCCCCCTGAGACAGCTCGATGAGGATGTGATCCTGGAAAAGCAGACACACCTGGTCAATTTATGTCCAAACTTTCATAGACTTGTCTTTTGGTTTGAAAACAGTGGCTGTATTTTTTTTTTTTTTTTTTTTTTTTTTTTTGCAGATGGTGGACTTACAAAGTGCACGAGCCTGTGAAGGACCTTCTCTATCAGACCCTTCTTATTGACGAGCTCCTCCTCGGAGTCAATCTCTGACTCAATCTCCTTCAGATACCAGTTCACCACCGCACTTTTCTTCAGTTCTTCCTCTTCCTCAGCTGCAACACAGACAGAAGTTAAAAGGTTAAACTGTATAATAAAGAAAAGACAAAATAACTATGGAAGTTACTAAAAATAATTTATGTATAGATAGATGGATAGATAGATGGATAGATAGATGGATAGATAGATAGATGGATGTATAGATAGATGTATAGATAGATGTATAGATAGATGTATAGATTTATAGATAGATGTATAGATGTATGTATAGATAGAGATCTCCTACCTTCCTCGGCCCGGCGCAAATGCAGCACCAGCAGGTTGGAGATGCGTTTGTACTCCGTGAAGGACAGGCGGAGAGATGGTTTGGACTGGGTTCCAGACTCAGCGTGGCCGTTCACACCGTTGACATGTCCGTTAGTTCCACTGGCGTGCCCGTTAACACCGTCTACGTGGCCGTTTACACCATTCACTCCGTTAGGGACGGCGTTTCCTGTAAAGATAAAGTTTGCATTAGATAAAACCTGGTTCTCTTTTCAGTCCTGATACAAACTGCAGGTCTACTATAGGTACGTCATGGCTCTGCATTTATATGTTAATGTGTACATTTGTCTCCAAGAGTGTGTTTTTTTTGGGTGTCTGTACCATCCTCCTGCTGCTGCTCCTCTTCCTCCAGCTCGTCGTCCTGCTCCAGGTTGATGTCGGGCGTCTCCACTCTGATGATGGATTTGTTCAGAAGACGGAAGGCTTCCTTCACATGTTTGGGCTGCACCTGAAGACAAAAAGAAAAGACCAACATTCTGTAAGATGTAATATTCTTGTGAGTAGTTACAATACTATACATTAGGTCACCATCACTTAAAAATAATACTTTGCCCATATTGTAAAAAGTGTGATTTAAGCAGGTCAAGGTGCTATATAAAAATACTGTCAAAGTATCAAACGCTCAATTCATAAAGAAACACACACAGCCAGTATTCACAAACGGTGCCCATCAGGACTTCCGTACGGTTGTGATGTCACAACTATACTATGTATAGGACAGTGCAGTTACATCATTCCCCTGTTGCAATGACGGTGCAGAGACACAGATGGGTACAGATGTGGAAGCCCCCGGAAACGCTGACCAATCAGAGCAGAGTGGGCTTTATCAAAAGGGGGGCTTAAAGAGAGAGGCGCTAAACGGAGCGTTTCAGACAGAGGATGAATACAGGTGTATTCAGACAGTATGAGGGAAATAATGTTTATAACAAAGCATGTAAACATGTTCTAGTAGAAACCAAAAATACAAGTAGGATCCAGAATTTGAGCATAATATTGGACCTTTTTTTTTTTAAATGCATTGGGGTTGTTAGTGTCAAACTACTGTTGTGTAACCATCTGTGCCATAGTCTCTGTGCACCCTCTGTGCTTGCTGAATAGGAAATCCTCGTTGGTACCCACCTTGTCACAGCAGTGCATGCGCGCCATGCCCTCTGAAAGGCGGATCATGCTCTCCAGCTGTCGCACCGTTATTCTCCAGGCAGACTTGGACACACCTCCGGAGCCGTCGCGTTGGCGGAGACGCTTGTACTGCTCAACGATGAACTCTTCAGATTCGCTGGAGATCTACACGAGGAATACGCGTTAAATAGCGGTTAAATGTGAATCGCAAGCGTGCAAATCGTTAGCCTTATGAAAAACACACTATCGGTGCAGCAGGCAGATGCACACCTTAGGTTTGAACTGCCTTGCAAAGAGCAGGTATCTGCGGATTTCATCCAGAGAGTACAGTCTGTCCACAGATTGCTCCATGCGGGTATGCAGGTCCACGATGCGCCTGGCGATGGCGTAGTCCGTCACCTGGGATACACACAGATGAACATGCAGCATTAGACCAGGTCAAATAAAACGTTAATAATCCCCGTAGGGAAATTGGATTGTTATAGCATCCGATATGAGGTCGCAAGAAATAAAAAGGATTTTAAATAACAGAAAATGAGAGGTAAACATAATGTACACACATTTAACACGTCTAAAGTTCAAAAACAAAAGCAAGAATCGGTGCAAGAACAAATGCACAGACTACACGGTGTACCTCGTTACACTCGTCCACCAGGATGAAGAAGAGGTCGAAGCGGCTCATGATGGGGGCGGACAGGTTGACGTTCTGCTTCAGACTCTTGCTGCGGTCGTAGCGCCCACCGACAGGGTTGGCGGCAGCCAGGATGGAGGTGCGAGCATTCAGGGTGGCCTGGAGGAGACGGAGGCAAAGTCTGGTTATTCTACTGAAGAGATGACTGAAAAGCTTCCTTTTAGTTTTGGCTTATAGAACAGTGCATCTTGAAAGTTGTAAAGCCTTTAGTTGTATTGCACGTGTACGGCCATGTTATAGAAATGGGCGTTAAGGTTTCTCTTGACTAAAATGAGGTGCAAAATTAAAAAATTTTAATCTTTATTTTTTTTAACCTTTACCACACCCGAATCAGTAACGAAAACTCAGTTGGACGAATTTCTGAAATAGTTTCAGCAGACCAAAACATAATCCGTAAGGAAACACTGCGGTGAGTCTTGAATTTCAGAATGTGCATCATTTCCACGATCGGTTTAATTTGGCTGCATTACCTTGACTCCAGCCTTGGTGATGCTGATGGTCTGCTGTTCCATGGCTTCATGGATGGCCACCTGGTCCTTGATGTCCATCTTGTCAAACTCATCAATGCAGCACACACCCTGGAGGAAAACACCGCCATTAATACCACTCAATACACTAAATAAGGTCCTTCACTGCCCGCTTCATGACTTCTAACACTCACGTTGTCCGCCAGCATCAGAGCTCCAGCCTCGATGACAAACTCGTGGGACTCCTCGTCTCGGACCACCGCTGCCGTCAGACCGGCAGCGCTGCTGGCCTTGCCGCTAGTGTACACTGCTCTGGGACTGAACTCCTCCACGTGCCTGCACGCACATTTAAAAATTACCATTCAGACTGACAGATCTGTGCGCAGAGTCAATACTTTTCTCTATTTGATGGATTACAATGTACATATATACAAGTAGTTAGTGGTAATTTGTCTATATTGGGTTACATACTTGAGGAACTGGCTCTTGGCAGTACTGGGGTCTCCTACAATGCACACATTGATATCTCCTCTCAGCGAGGTTCGCTCCATGGTCGTCTTTGGAACGCCTCCAAACAGCATCAGCAGAACGCCGCGCTTCACCTCGTCATTGCCTGCAAATCAGGGTCACCATTTAGCTGAAAATCTGCAGCTTTGATAACCTTCAACAAAGTTTTCCTGGATAGAGAAAAATGTTCCGACAGCGGTTTCGAGCACTGACCGTGGATGGTGGGGAAGAGGCTGGTGCACAGGTGGTGGTACAAGTTCTTGTCCTGGCTCATCTCAAACACTTTCTCCCACTCCTTCTCGGTCATCTGGCTCTTTATGCTTTCTGCAGTCTGCTCCTCATCCCGCAGCTCCTTACCACCAAACTACAACAAGGGAAAGCACACACACACACACTGATCCTGACTAACTGTAACTGAATGTTTGGAGCTTTATTTGATCCTTTGGTTTGGGTGACGACAATGCTGTAGGTGCGTTTGCTATGGAAAATGCATTCATCATTATATTGTGTGCGTCTCTTACTCGTGGGTTGGTCGGGGCCACATTGCAGGCCAGGAAGGCCAGTCGGTATGAAAGCTCTCTGACGCCCAGAGCTTTCAGTCCTTTCAAACCCTCAGCCTCAAAGCCCTGGGGTCCTCCACCTACGCGGGTGCTGGTCTCTGCTCGCACACCTGGAGACGGGGACACCCATACAGACAGTCATGAGGTGTCAAATAAATAAAACTAATGTTAATCCGTTCAAATAGGTTATTGCTTCCACACAGTCACAATACGTGACAACATAAGTGAATTCAAGGCTCAAAGCGTGTGGTCCAAAAAAAAAAAAAAAAAAAAAAAAAAAAAAAAAATCACACCTGGAGTGGTGAGCTGAGAGACATCCGGCACGACAATGAGGGTCCCGGTAAAGTCACAGCGGTCTCCAGCCTGAGCCGTCTCCACAGCCTCGGCCCTCAGGACGACCTCCAGGGAGCGAGGGATTGATCCGCGAGGAAGCTCCGCCTGCGTCTCCTGGATACGCACCTGAACACACAGCGTTAAGACTCCATCAGAAAGCTCAAGCGGTCATCAGTAAACCCATTTCCCTACGTATGCATACGCACACATACATCCTCCCTCTCATTAGTTACCTTCTGGAAGTCGACAAACTTGGATTTGTGCGTGTCGAGGTGGAAGCGGGAGCGGTTGTTGCAGACGGGGTTTCTGCAGATGGTTGGTGGGGAGTATTTGAACTGCTGAGGGACATCTTTGATCAGTGCCTGGCAGTCCATGCACAGGAAGGTGCCACTCACCTGCAAAGTCATCATAAAAGACAATGCTATAACAGACACGCTCAACATTACCATTTACGCACCACAGCTTTCATTTGGTTTTTAGGCACGGAGCACCTCTGGATTGCTACCGCACACCACTAATTATTGTAGTGCATGTGTTGACTCTTACCAGTTCAGGGTGTACTGGGTGTGTCCTCACCACCTGACCACTGATCCTCACCAGGGTGCCGATGCGCATGGACGACAGCTCACGGATCCTAGATTACACACAAGAAAAGGGTTGATATATTGCTCTAGCTTTTACTCATTTAACAAATTTAAATCAAGTCTTAGATTAAATGTAATTCGAAAGATAAAATTACACCAACTTCATAATTTCTACTGAGACAACTACAGTATGGGAAGCCACAGTATAGTATGCCATATATCATATACCAACAAAGTGATTCACACCAAAACCAGCAACTGGTGTAGGTTTGTCATGTCTCTTACTTGTGTCTAGTGGGAAGATCCTCGAGGGCTACGTAGAACTCTTTGTTGAGAGGAACATTCCCATGATCCCGAGCAAAGTTGCGCACTGCCCGACAAAGGAAGGGGTAAACTCTGAAAACACAATCCTTTCATGTTAATCCACAGCTGCCTCTCCATGGCTGCCAATGCCATCAGCTGGTTGTTAATTTGCCAATACACATGGCATACCAGTACAGATTTACAACACCAGCTTTACTGGGGAGTCCAAAGTTACAGTGAAAGTGTAACTCCAGCATTGTCATTAGAGATCAAACTGAGGCTGCAAGGCCACAAAAGTGCTAACGCAGTGGGGTTGATGCGGGTAAGCTCACCTGTAGTACTCCTCCTGGATGGTGGTAGCCAGCTCCTGGTTGAAGCCCTCCAGGTCTGTGAAGCTGACCAGCAGCGTGTTCCTCTCAGGCCTGATCAGCTCCTCGGCCTCCCGGACATACTTCACCTCCCCATCCCCGGTCTGGAACCTACACACGGGTTCAGGCAGCGGGGGTGGAGGGGAAACAGGTAAATATTATACATGAACAACAGCCGATCAACACAGCAGTGAATCCTCATAGTTACTGCTAACGAGTCTTCGATTAACTCGTGCACAGCCCGTTTCGACCGACAACAATACAATGAAGCCTGTTGCTGGCTGACTTACTCCTCTAAGAAAGCCTGGAATAGCTTTTGGCATTTTTCAGCCAACTCGTCTTTCACCATCTCTCCGGCATTCTCCGCAGTTGCTGTGGCAACATCCATGCTGAAACACCGTCAAGCTGGAATAACAGACTCAAAAACTTGGGGGGAAATTCACAGAGCCGTACCGCTCTTCTCCGGACAGACACAGCACGCTGTAATAGTCCTGACAACAGAGCAACAGTTTCGCGCGAAAAGAGGGACACGTGATCTTTGGCGCGCAGCTTTCGTCCAATCGGTAATGCTATACAAATGCTCTCTGGGTTGTAGCCAATCAGCAGTGATGTTACTGCTCTTTCCCGCGGCACGCTTCCGGCTTCAAGCCATTCAAGCAAGTTCAGGGGAAAAAAATGGTGAAGACAGACAAGTTAAAAAAATAAAAATAAAAGTAGATTTTTCTCCTTTTGTATGTGCGCGTGTCAAACAGTTGCTCATTATACTATACTTAAGGTGGATGAAATACGGACATGGTCCCAGCCTCGAAATATCTTTCGTTTCCAGTTTTGCAAAATGCTGCTAGAAATGCAAAATACATTATCATTGTCCATGGATACTCACGTTATCACCAGTCACATAGCTTTCTCTAATCCTAACAATACATCTCTAATAATAAATCTGTTTTTAGTACAAGAATAATAGATGGTGGAGAGAATAATATTGCACAGGGTTAATATCCGTAATCATTATTATCCACATGTAGCCTACAAATCGTAAGTGTGATTATTAGCCTACCTAATGTAAAATAAAGTAGCATCTGTGTTGTTAATATGTGCCTAAATTGAATGTAGTGCTACAGTTCCCCGCTGTGACCACTGTAGGGCAGTAAACACAACCATATAGGCCGGGAGCCAGGTCCTCTCCTCAGGATGTTTTTTGCTACCTTTTTTTCACTATTATTTCCTATTTCCTATCCTATCTTATACCTTGGGCCATCACAAGTTGATAACGACCACCCCCAACTTGGCCCCGTTTGGTCTCAGGGGCCAAAAAACACCCTTTTTGGGAAAAGCTTTTGGCAGAATGATGTTGTGAATATTAAGGTACTGCAGCTCCATAAATGGTCATAGAACCCTAAAATTGTGCATGGTGTATCCTGACACAGCAGAAAAAGATTCTGGGGATTGCTGCCTTTTTGCTGTCAAATATCACCCTCAACAAACCCAAAAGACAAAAAATGTCATCAAGCATTTTATTATAGACATCACTGCCTCAAATGTACATGAAAAACTTCCCAAGTTTATAAGTTTCAATTTAAGTCCTAGATAACCTTTCTATCTAGAGGATTACAGCTGGTGCTCCACTGTACCTCAAATCGAGTAAACAGAACTTTCAAGCATTACCATTCCATATGGGATTAAGCATATTTTTTGCATATGAACAATATCTTAAACAAGAGTTGAGACTTGACTTATGTACTGCTATACTATATGAAGTGAATTGCATGAAAAGTGAGTAATGTTATGCCCCCAGGTGGATTGGGGTCAGGTTGCAACATAGTCTACAATCCGACAAAATCAATTAACCAAATGTGATATTTATTAAAGTCCACAAAGTCCACAAAGTCCTCGCAACACAAGGAATAAAGATGACTCTAGTGTGAAATCTGTTATCAAAAAGCAAACCTTCGATTGAGTAAATGTTAGTAACCTGTACAGGTAAATATTCTTTACAGCCACACATGGCAAACTAAAATACAGCTGAAACATAAAATAGAAAACATTTCTTTGGTTCTTAGATCTTTTTGCTGCTTACCCATGCTGTACTTTGACAACTGGTCATGTTAGTGTGTTGTATTAGTGTAGAATATAAACTCTCAATCATCATCACTTTTTTTTGCAGAATTGTGTTCATTGTCTTTTGAAAATGTTGGAGGTAGAGATTGTGCAACTTAAAAAGTGTGTTTCCTGTTGCAATTGCAATAGTTAAATAACTGGATTCTCTTAAGTGTGTTTTTCAAATGTTCTAATGAAGGATTTGTGCAATTGAGAAATCTAATTTTCTCTTACACTTATGTTGTTATAATAAAATATATATATGTGCCAAAAATATATCCAATCAAATGTAACAACAGCAGAGAGCAACAATAATATAAAATATTAAGAATAATATGCAAATAAAATATAGAATAAATATTCTAAATAACACAAATCCTTCATCACACAAATGTGAAAACACACTAAAGAGAATAATTATGAATTATGACACTACAGCACTAAGAACAGAAAACACAAACTAACACTAAAACTATAACTTTCTGGCCTTCCTTGATGTAAAATCATCAATGATGTTATCGTATGAAATCTGCTCCCCTATTGAATGATTGATATTGATGATGGCAAGGCCAGTGATCCGTTCCTGGGACATATGGTTGACCTCAGGTATGACTTGATCAACTTTAGTTTTAAAAGCTCCTCTCTGAATGAGCCACAGTGACTGACAGAGTAAGTGCAATCCTCAGAGCAGTCCAAAAGTTGGGGTATATCTGATAGAGCCTTATCGTGCATAAAAGTGTGAGCTCAAGGAGGCTCATGGTCCACCCGTTTCCCCGCTTGTCCTGACCGTTCCATTTGGGAGACCGAGCAACATAGGTGCCAATTTATGTTTTCCTTTGTGGGTGCTCACGGGCGCCCATGCCAAAAAACGTAAGGCCTACTGAAGAGCTGAAATGTATTCCTGTGAATAATCTTCAGCCTGCTAGTTGATGTTGATTAGTCTACGACATTGTCTTTAATCTGTTCCTCTTGATGGGTTCAAAGAAAAGGACCTTTTTTGTTTGTAGTCAATCACAGATGAACTTCTCTTTTTGAGTTTTGCCATTTTTCAGGGCATTCAGCACATCATAGCGCACCTCTTCTGGCATAGCTGCTCCTGAACTCAAACTGCTGCACTTGATCCTAAGACCGAGTGATTTCATGTGGTCTGAGATCTCTTTGTCGCTTCTCTGTATGTTCGCCTCGGCCACTTGTCATTTCCCATATGGCTTCTACAAACTCTCCTTTGGCATGGGCAGTCAGGATATGACGTTGACGCTCGCTTACTGGTTATTCCACAGATCCCAGCAGAATATACTGGTTATTCCACAGATCCCAGCAGAATATACTGGTTATTCCACAGATCCCAGCAGAATATGTCCCAGACCCTGAGTTTGACTTGAATCAATCTAGAAGTAGAGTGGGTGCCTTACATGTAGAAAAATATAAGACACCAATCTCCCACTAGAATCAATATATTATAACCATATATTATATATATTCTAACACCAGAAAAATAGATCAACTTACCTCCAAATTGTCTTTGCTGAATAACTTCAGGATGTGACATGAAGGGTTAGGGTGTTGGTTGGTTAGTGCAGTGATGTAGTCTACGTGATACGCAGGTATACGCAGTATACCCACTAAGAATTCTCCAGGATTTCCATATACCCATTTAAAAATGTGCAATGATACGCAACAACACATATTTTTGTGACAGAACTTTCACTTCAGATATTTGTATTCATAAATACGGGGTTGAGTAATGTGACAGCAAACAAAACTAACACTGCAGAACATGCAGAGAGACTTCTCTCATCTTTCACTGAGCCACTCCTCGCTGAGCACAGTGCGTAGTGTGTGTGTAGTACATTGGGGCCCAGTCGCTATGCACACACTACGTGTGCGAAGCAACCGCGCCCCAATGCTCCGCCTACACTAACGCCAGCATCCTCCCTTCACCACATTAAAGACTAATATAAGTAGCCTATTTTATTTTGTCCTCGTTGCTTTGGGGTAAACTTTTGTGATCCAGGCTACAATCACAAAATCAAGATGCAAGATATTAGTCTTTGGTGCTCTAAATAACCCTGGGTGAGGACACCCAGACCCCACACTTTGATATGCCCTCCCAAAAGGCCCATTCTGAGCCAGAAAAAAAAAAAAAAAGTGGTACAGTATACCAACTACAATACATTAGACTACACCACTGGGTTAGTGTGTTTATGTGTGTAACCTGGTTACCATTGTTTTATCTTACACCCTGACCCCAGTCCACCTAGGGGCTTAATATTATTCACTTGTAAGGCAATTCACTTCATATAGTATAGCAGTACAAAAGTCAAATCTCAATTCTTGTTAAAGATATTGTTCGTATGCAAAAAATATGCTTAATCCCATATGGAATGGTAATGCTTGAAAGTTTTCTCCGATTTGAGGTACAGTGGAGCACCAGCTGTAATCCTCTAGATAGAAAGGTTATCTTGGACTTAAATTGAAGCTTATAAACTTGGGAAGTTTTTCATGTACATTTGAGGCAGTGATATCTCAGATCATAAAATGCTTGAAAATGATCACTTTTGATGACAATTTGTGAGGCAGACATTTTTTTGTCTTTTGGGGTATGTTGAGGGTGATATTTGACAGCAAAAAGGCAGCAATCCCCAGAGTCTTTTTCTTCTAGTTTCCCCTATGTGTACACCATGCAAAATGTTAGGGTTATATGACCATTTATGGAGCTGCAGTACCTTAATATTCACAATTACATCATTCTGCCAAAAGCTTTTACCAAAAAGGGTGTTTTTTGGCCCCTGAGACCAAACAGGGCCGAGTTGGGGGTGGTCGTTATCAACTTGTGATGGCCCAAGGTATAAGATAATAGGAAATAATAGTGAAAAAAAAGGTAGCAAAAAGAGCACAATAAACATGATCATTTCATGATGTTCACTGAATGTGTTAGCTTGTTTTCATATCTGCCTTGACCATATTACATCCATCAAACTAATCTCCAGAGCAAAAAAAACAGCATTAAAACATCTCGGTTTTAATACATATATTTTCAATACTGTTGCTATTTGTAAATCACACCATTAATGAGCTGTAAATCTTGATATCAATAATCATTTTATCAATATCAAAGACGTGTTGGCGTTAATTATAATACATGAAGTGTTGTAATTCCTAACTGACCACTCATGTTTGAAACCTTTTTTTGAAGAATAAAAGAGTCCAAGTCCAACACAAACAACAGCACAAACACAACAGAACAATTAGAGGCATACTAATAAAACACATTGAGCACAAAAAACATTTAGAAAAGAGATAGATCATCAGCTTAGACTTAAAGCACCCAAGAGAGTTTGCTGACCTGAGTCCCAGGGGGAGACTGTTCCACAGCCTGGGACCCAGGACAGCACACACACAGTCCCCTTGTGTTTTCAGTCTTGTACAAGGTACAACTAGCAGTCCTTGTTCAGAGAGGACCTGAGGGCCCAGATATATACGTTTTAGTAGTTCACTAATATAGTCTGAAGCAAGACCATTCAAAGTCTTATAGATGAGGAGGATGATCTGAATCTTAAATGTAATCGTAAACCAGTAAAAAGTCATCAGACCCGTGTTTGGAGCACATTGAGGATGGATACACATGGACAGCAAAGAAGTAGAATGTGCTGTCGAAGAGGTCTGAGACATTTGCACAAGTTATTTGCTGTAATTAACTTGTCGCCATTGCAATCCTGAACCCAAGCCGACGTCAGCAGCTGTTCTCTATGAAGGATGAGAGCCTACAGGGACTGAATATTCAATATTCAAAAGGTAGCATTTGGGTGGAGTATCACTTCCAGAGTTAATATAAACTGTATTCTTAAGAGGAGTGTGTGCGGGGTCCAAAGGAAGTCACAATACCTAATCTGAGATCTTGTGTCTGTCTCATCATGATTTATTAGGAGTAAGTTGATGGCTTTCTAAAACTATTTTCAATTTTCCATGTAACTTAGGCTACTGCGTAATACGACTTGACCCAAGAACCGCTGACCATGTAGTGACTTAGAATGGCAACTAGAGTTTGTGATAAGGACAAAGAAACAAAGAAATGGACCATAGTTTAATACTAGGGGTTATAATGGTAGGGGAAAAGCAAAAAGTACACCTAACTACCTGCTATCACCAGGGCCATTTGTACATCACTATACTCATTTATGTGCTATATCAATTAACATGTTGTATATATATATACAGTATATATAAAGTCTTCATAATTTATCTTATGTGAAATATAAATTATTTGTTTATTATATATACATTTAATATATATTTTTAATTTATAAAAATTTCAGCAAATACCATCTGCTGATGAAGGCCATAAAATACATCTGAAAGCTCTGGGAGTAATCTAGTATTGGACCTTTTAGTTAATGTTTTGTGTGTGAAACTGCCATTTCCAAAATTAAGAATAAACCTTCAAACCCAACATTTCTTTGTAAGATTTGAACACGTTTAAAACAAACCTGCCTATGTTTGTTCATGTCTACAGCCAGTTAAGAGATGCCTTTTAACACACTGTAAGGATCTGTTCATGTGTGTTTGTTCATATATCACTGAATATGATTACAGCTACATTATGCTTGCTCAAGGGCAATGGATGGATGATATCAAACATAAAAATGCATCCTAACTCAGACAAAAAGTCTGCAGTCAACCTCTGCAGAGTTCAGACCCAGGACCATCTGTGACCAACAAATACTGATTTCTACTCTATTATTCCATTAATGTCTATTTCTGCTCATTCTCACGTCTCCACCTGCTGAGGTCAATACAAACACTCCCGGCAGGCTATTGGTTTCACCTGTCACATTGTATTAATCCACCAGGAACAAAGCAGGAAGTTGTTGCAGGCCATTTGGATGCAGCCCAGTCTTTCTCTCCCTCTTTATTTCTCCTTTTGTCTTGACCTCTGGTTTTCCCACGATTGTTCAGCAGCAGGAAGCTCAGCTTGTCTGAATATGAGGAAACCTGACCATCTGTAGGCACACACACACATAAACCAACACAAATGCACTGCAAGAGCATCAGTGCCATCAAGGTTGGTGAGGAAGGCTTTTTAATATAATATTTATCTCTGTAATTTAATGATGCAGAAGTATATGCGCAGCATAAATGTACCTCATCAGGATATGATAGAGAAGAGGGGAGAGATGGTTTAAAAACAGTTGTTTCCTGGTGTATTTGTATCCACATGGTGACACATTGTCATTGTTTGGGTGGTGTGTTCCTGCACACTTGACTCAAAATGAAACAGCGAGGGCTGACATTCAAGTTTATGGGTGGCTCACATACAGGGAGAACAGAGCAGTGCTTGTAGTCATTTGTATACACTTCACCCTCTATGACACTTGTTCAGTGTTTGTTTTATATACAGCTGGCATTTGCTCCTTTTTGTACGAAAATTCACACTGCGAGTCTGGTAATATACCGCATCTGTTGCATGTAGATCATGCGCATGCAGAATTTGTGCTTTCACAGTCTCTGACCATTCATCAACTCGTTCGTCACGTTTCCAAAAGTGTCTCCTTGATATCAATCATCCCGATTTGGTAAACTTCAAGATTCAGATGGCCTCTTTCTCTTTTTGCCAACCTCAGCTGGTGTGCCACAAAAGAGGCAGTCAGTATTGAAAGATAATGTCCCAGTAGTTGATCTTAGTGTTTGTCTCTCTCTACTTGGTTCTGAGTCTTGTTGGCCGGCGTTCTTGGCTATCTGGGGTCGTATAGTATAAGAACGTTGACAGTCTCTGTGTACTTTATCACCAGGTTGTCTCTCCTTGTTTCACTGGCCTCGTTGATAGACAAACTTCCCTTCTCTCCAAGTGTTGATAATTACCCTGCTCCATCAACATCCTGCTTGCAAATGACACACTGTTCATATTCCTCCATTCCTGAAAATGGACAAAAAAATCCACTCAATTTAAAAATTTATTTAGACAAATTTAATCTCACTGATCCATGACGCAAAGTAAACATAACAATTAACACTGATGGCAACATACGAAGCATATTCTTATGTGAACAGTAGGTGCAGATGGGACACATGTTTGGTGACACAACCAAGAGGGGCCTACATTAGTAATGGGGAGAGAAAAGGGAGAAAAAAAAACATAAGTAAATTATTGTTTCTTGCTATTTCCAAATTTCACTTTTATTGTCATCTTAATTTAGCCTACTGATGTTTTGGTTTTGTTGATATTACTGTAGCTTCTATCTAAGCAATCTAACATGGTGACACTTTGAATCCTACTTTAACTTACATTTATGTGGATAGTCCGGTCCTGTGTGGAGCAGTATGTAGGCATATGTGTAGTAGGCATAGTCATAGTCTAGTCATAGGTATAGGTATAGGTATAGGTATAGTCTACTCTAGAGATACAAGAGATAAAGAGGTGGGATGAGAAAAAGAATGAATAGGCGTATGAATAGGCTATTTAGGTCTTTTTCGAAACTTTCGTCTTTTCTCTTACTCAGGACATATTGAGGATACAAAATCTTTTTTAAGTTTGCTTCTGTTGCAATTTGTCCTATGTTTACCCCCATTTTGGCTTTCAATTACTAACCAACTATAGAACAATGCAGCATGACTATGTTAAACATACTGACAAGGCAACCAAGATGCATTTTCTGGCCAAACAATGGAATACTGACTGTCAAAGTCAGTAAGTCAAGATGAGCATGTGTTTTACTTGCTGAGAACCAGACTAAAGGCAAAAGCCCACCTAAACCTAGCAAGAAGTAAAGTTGGTAGTAGTACTGACCAGTTAAGCATCCCCAGGGAGGATATAGTGTCTGCTGATGTCTGTGGGATGTGTGGGTCATAGATTTCTGACAGTATTGTTTGCCATGTGACTAATGTGGGTGTAAACACTCCCCAAATGAAATCTGTAACTCAGCACACTGTTGTTTGTTATTAATATGCTGGAGTACAAAGCAAACCAACACAATATGCTAATGCTTGTAGTCTTTGGTTAACTGCACAAACAAGCTTCCGGGCTAATGTAAAATGAGCTGTAACATTCTCGTGAGAAAGTTGCAACTTACTAACATCCTGATTTTCTTTTTTTCAAAAAACATATTTACAAGACAGATAAAGTGAACACCTCTCTGAATGAGTGGCTGATATACAATCCGCAAAGCAATACGTTAACAGTCTACCAGTATGCGAGCAGCTCTGTGAGGCTTTTTTATAGGCACAGCTATGACCTAAATGCTAACGTAAATGCTAAAATATTCACTTTACTATGCTAACGTGCCTATGCTACACAGGTACGTTTATCCATGTTCACCATGTTAGTTTAACATATCGGCATGCTTACATGCATTAGCCCTAAACATGAAGTACAGCTGAGGCTCATGGGATTTGGCCATAAGCCAAAGTTTTGGACATTACATTTTGACCTGATACAACGCTATAATTGAGACTCAAAATGTGTCTTAAAATCTTGTCTTCTTCAAAAATCTATAATTGGGTCTTGATATTATATATTTGTATAGTTCATAAGAGCTAAGAACATCCTGTCTTTTAACACTAGAGATCTACTGTATATGTTTACACGTCACCTTTGTGCCCGGTTCATGATGCCCGTTTCATGATGTCCTTCAGTGTCTCTCCTGCATGTTGTTAAACTGATTTATTCTATAGCAGCTCTCTGTGTTGATGAGTGCAGAGCTACTCGGGTGTTTGATTGTTTTAACTGCTTGTTTTTCCTAAAATGAGCTGCAGGAAGTCTTTCCTGTTTTGAATACACTATGAATAGAAGAAGAAGCATTGTGTGTGTGTGTGTGTGTGTGTGTGTGTGTGTGTGTAAGAGAGACAAGGGCATAACATATGATAAAGAAATAGGTACGTTTTCTTTCTACATTTACTGTGAATGAAATTATTTCTGTATAAAGCTACATAAGCACATGCTATGACACAGTTATAATGATGCCAGTGTCAACCCTTGTGGTGCTGACTTACTGTATTCTTCCTTTTCGTCTCTCTCACAACTCTCCTCTTCATCTTTCTCCTCTCTCCTCCAGGAAACAGGACACTGTAAACTTCCAGCTTCTGTTTCTCTCACTTCCAAGTGGAAGTAGATATGTGGGAAGCACTTTGTGTGTGTGTGTGTGTGTGTGTGTGTGTGTGTGTGTGTGTGTGTGTGTGTGTGTGTGTGTGTGTGTGTGTGAGAGAGTACTGGAAAAATGGACCTCCTGACCCTTCCGTGCTCCTTTTTCTCTCACGTAGAAGAAGCAAACTGCTTATATCATCAGCATAAATCTGCACCCCCAAAACAGTGACACAAACACATCCACACATGCCCTCACACACACAGACACACACACACACTCTCTCACACGCATGTGACTCATATACACCTGGCTATCACACATCCCATTCTAAAAAGCAGTTTCATCTTTCGAAAGAACGTGTCCATGCTCCGGATCAGTGGATTCAGATGGCAGGCATGAATCAATACAAAGGGAGACAAGCAGATGATCATGAAGATTGGAACACAAGCCACAATGGGAACTAACTGACACTTTTTCCAAAGAATCTGTATCTGTAAACCACCAACTCTGCCCCCAAGCACACCAAACACAAAGTAAAACAATAGTATTTCCCAAAAACAATCTGCAGGCTTGGACACCGTTGGCAGCTGTCGGCTTACATGTAAACCATGTGTGAGACCAAATAGATTTGTTTCACGCTTGTTTCTTCCTATTCCACCTTTCCTGTTCCTTTTCAATGTGTTTTCTGTGATAAAGCTTAGATGCCTTCATCTACCATCTCATTAGCTTGCTTGGAATTGTTTGTGTAATTTGGGCCTTAATGATATCTATCTAACCCACTGAGAATAAGTTTGTGTGAGGATGGCATTGGCTGTGGTTGAGTGGTTAAAGTACAAGCCAGGAATTCATAGTTTCACTCAGGAAGCAAGAAAATTCTTTCACAAGAGAAGACATTTTCACACATATGGGTATATTTGTATATTTTATTACAAACATCTACAACAGTACACATCAAGCACAGCAGCCCTCAAAACAAATATAATAACAGTATTTACAGGAGAAACCTGACAGTGAGGGAGAAGACAAGTCGTGGGCCAGCAGACTGCTCCTTACTTTCTCAGACACCTTAAACACACACACACACACACACAATATACATATATACAGCATAAGCAAACACTAGCTGGAATGTAAACTGGAGGACTCTGACTCTGTGGTCGTGGAGGCCCCCGGGCGTCTTCGTGGTAAAATCTTCAAACTGGATGCTCGGCTCAGAGTGAGGGCTCTTCGGGCCGAACTCTTGAACCCCGCCCCCAGGAAGGCGTACAGCAGCGGGTTCAGGCAGCAGTGTGCAAATGCCATGGGCTCAGCCACCCCCAGCCACACGCCCAGGACGGCCTCCAGGCTGCAGCCACGGGGCAGGACCTCCAGGCGCAGCAGAGCGTCCACAGAGATGCCCACTCCGTAGGGCAGCCAGCAGACGAAGAAGCAGAGAACCAACGCGATGGTGGTCCTGACCGCTCGCCGCTTCTGCCTCTGGCCCCCAAGCGGGCCCCGGGTCAGCCTGGTGACAATGACGCAGTAACACACCAGGAGGACCAAGCCTGGGATCACCAGACCCACCAGGACCAGCTGGAGGTGGAAGACTGCAACCCAGAGAGGAGCGTTGTCTTCTGGGTAGAATCGCTGGCACAGAGTGGCCCCCTCGCCTCCTTCCTGAGTCCGAGCAAATATCAAGTCAGGCACTGCCAGGAGGCCGGCAGGCAGCCAGGCACCTGCAGCGAGAGAAGAAGATTAAAAGAAGTTAGCTATTGTGGAAATAAGACAAATAAAGAGGAGAGTTGCAACGAAAAAAAGAAATAGAAAGCAAACCAGTCTTTGGACACATACCCACATAAACCAGTCTGTGTGCCAGCAGCTGCCTCAGCCCACCAGTGTTTGTGTCCGTGGCTCGGACCACTGCCAGGTAGCGGTCCAGGCTGATGAATGCCAGGATGAGCACGCTGCCGTACAGGTTGACCGTGTAGATAACGTGCACACCAACGCAGGTGGCCGCTCCGAAACGCCAGTCGGCCAGGGCTGAGTCCACGGCCCAGAACGGCAGAGCCAGAACAAAGAGGAGATCAGCAGCTGAGAGATGCAGGCGATATCGGTCTGTGAGGCTACACTTTGACCTGTAAACAAACACGGGGGAGGAAATCATTAAGCCTATTTCTTATTGGTTCTTGTTAGGGACACAAAGAGAATCATCAGATCAATCACCACCCCAACCCCCCCCTCACCTGCGTTGGCAGCCCAGGACTATGACAACCAGGCCGTTTCCAGTGATGCCCAGTGTGAAGATGAGGGCATAGACAACAGGCAAGAAGACCTGCTGAATGTTAGCAGTCATCACATGCTCCACGTCACAGGGCTCCTCCAGATCCCCTCCCAGGTCACCAGAACCAGAACCTGAGCCGGTGTCGTTGAAGTCATAGTCAAAGAAGATATGCTGGAGAGATGAAGATGACGATGATGATGATGATGATGATGAGTAAGGGCAGGAAGCAAACAACAATTGGTCCTAAACACAGATTTGTGATTTTACTCAAAAGCTCACGTTTGCCTACACATCACCAACAACCTTACCTCATAGTACGACATGACGGAGGCAGTCTTTCTCCTTTCTCAACGGAGTGAAGTTGAGACTTCTGTTCACAGGGGATATATAGTTGTGTTCATGCTCCACCCCTAAACACTGTGACACATCTGTGTTCCTGCTGAAACGTTTTTCCTGTTTTCGAGGTGTCAGGTGCTGATAGTGGTTGTATTACAGGATACTGTGTTGTGTGTGTGGGCACACTGCTTGAATTGTTTTGGCCCTGAGACCTCTGGTTTGTGATAATAGGGACTGCCGAAGAGAATCGGACAATGTATAATGTGTGTGTGTGTGTGTGTGTGTGTGTGTGTGTGTGTGTGTGTGTGTGTGTAGAGTGTCTCCAAACTCCGTGCTCTGTTAAATCAGGACAAGCAGCAGGAGTTTCAGCTTCCCCCACCAGAGTGTGAACATAGTTGCTTTTGCGTCACTGTCTTATATGATGCATACAAGCATTCATGCATTAAAATGCATAGAGAGGCAGACACTGAGAGAGGAAGAGGAATGTGAGATGATTATCAGCTGTGTTCTGGTAACGCTGTAAGACTTTATTTGATCCTTCACTGCCAGTGAACAGTAAGTGTGTGTGTGTGTGTGTCTGTGTGATATTAGTGTCACCTTTCTGAAAGCAAACTTACAAATGTTTCAACACCATGTGAGCAGGAGCATTTATGGAGACTAGAGATGTAACGGTATGAAAATTTAACCTCATGGTTATAGTGACCAAAATGATCAGGGTTTTCAGTATTATCGCGGTATTTTTAAAAGTGTGTTCAAGATACTTTCGAAATAAAAATAGTAAAAACTATTTACATATTAAACATATCAGACTAAAAGATGATACAGAGGAAGTGTAGCCATGATGTGCTTTGTCAATTAAATCTGGGTGGTTTGTCAAATGTTATGGTTCAGCAGATAAAATACCTGTTTACCTGGAGCCCATCCATCCATCCATCTTCGTCCGCTTATCCGGTGTCGGGTCGCGGGGGGAGCAGCTCCAGCAGGGGACCCCAAACTTCCCTTTCCCGAGCAACATTAACCAGCTCCGACTGGGGGATCCCGAGGCGTTCCCAGGCCAGGTTGGAGATATAATCCCTCCACCTAGTCCTGGGTCTTCCCCGAGGCCTCCTCCCAGCTGGACGTGCCTGGAACACCTCCCTAGGGAGGCGCCCAGGGGGCATCCTTACCAGATGCCCGAACCACCTCAACTGGCTCCTTTCGACGCAAAGGAGCAGCGGCTCTACTCCGAGCTCCTCACGGATGACTGAGCTTCTCACCCTATCTCTAAGGGAGACGCCAGCCACCCTCCTGAGGAAACCCATTTCGCCGCTTGTACCCTGGATCTCGTTCTTTCGGTCATGACCCAGCCTTCATGACCATAGGTGAGGGTAGGAACGAAAACTGACCGTAGATCGAGAGCTTTGCCTTCTGGCTCAGCTCTCTTTTCGTCCTGGCAGTGCGATAGATTGAATGCAATACCGCACCGCTGCGCCCGATTCTCCGACCAATCTCCCGCTCCATTGTCCCCTCACTCGCGAACAAAACCCCAAGGTACTTGAACTCCTTCACTTGGGGTAAGGACTCATTCCCTACCTGGAGAAGGCATTCCATCGGTTTCCTGCTGAGAACCATGGCCTCCGATTTAGAGGTGCTGATCCTCATCCCAACCGCTTCACACTCGGTTGCGAACCGATCCAGTGAGTGCTGAAGGTCGCAGGCCGATGATGCCATCAGGACCACATCATCTGCAAAGAGCAGCGATGAGATCCCCAGCCCACCAAACTGCAACCCCTCCCCACCCCGACTACGCCTCGATATCCTGTCCATAAATATTACAAACAGGATTGGTGACAAAGCGCAGCCCTGGCGGAGGCCAACCCTCACCTGAAACGAGTCCGACTTACTACCGAGAACCCGGACACAGCTCTCACTTTGGTCATACAGAGATTGGATGGCCCTGAGTAGAGACCCCTCACCCCATACTCCCGCAGCACCTCCCACAGTATCTCCCGGGGGACCCGGTCATACGCCTTCTCCAAATCCACAAAACACATGTAGACCGGTTGGGCATACTCCCAGGCTCCCTCCAGGATCCTTGCGAGTGAAAGAGCTGGTCCGTTGTTCCACGACCAGGACGGAATCCGCATTGTTCCTCCTCAACCCGAGGTTCGACTATCAGCCGAACCCTCCTTTCCAGCACCTTGGAGTAGACTTTACCAGGGAGGCTGAGAAGTGTGATACCCCTATAATTGGCACACACCCTCTGGTCCCCCTTTTTTAAAAAGAGGAACCACCACCCCAGTCTGCCACTCCTTTGGCACCGTCCCAGACTTCCACGCAATGTTGAAGAGGCGTGTCAACCAGGACAGCCCCTCCACACCCAGAGCCTTGAGCATTTCTGGACGGATCTCATCAATCCCGGGGCTTTGCCACTGTGTAGTTGTTTGACTACATCAGTGACTTCCGCCTGGGAAATCGACGACAATCCCCGTTATCCTCCAGCTCTGCCTCTAACATAGAGGGCGTATTAGTCGGATTCAGGAGTTCCTCAAAGTGCTCCCTCCACCGCCCCTATTACCTCCTCAGTGGAGGTCAACAGTGTCCCATCCTTACTGTACACAGCTTGGATGGTTCCCCGCTTCCCCCTCCTGAGGTGGCGAACAGTTTTCCAGAAACACTTTGGTGCCGACCGAAAGTCCTTCTCCATGTCTTCTCCAAACTTCTCCCACACCTGCTGCTTTGCCTCTTTCACGGCAGAGGCTGCAGCCCTTCGGCCCTTCGGTACCCTGCAACTGCCTCCGGAGTCCTCCGAGATAACATATCCCGGAAGGACTCCTTCTTCAGTCGGACGGCTTCCCTGACCACTGGTGTCCACCACGGTGTTCGTGGGTTACCGCCCCTTGAGGCACCTAAGATCCTAAGACCACAGCTCCTCGCCGCAGCTTCAGCAATGGAAACTTTGAACATTGTCCACTCGGGTTCAATGCCCCCAGCCTCCACAGGGATGCACGAAAAGCTCCGCCCGGAGGTGTGAGTTGAAAGTCTGTCGGACAGGGGCCTCCTCCAGACGTTCCCAATTTACCCGCACTACACGTTTGGGCTTACCAGGTCTGTCCAGAGTCTTCCCCACCCCTGACCCAACTCACCACCAGATGGTGATCGGTTGACAGCTCTGCCCCTCTCTTCACCCGAGTGTCCAAAACATACGGCCTCAGATCAGATGAAACGATTATGAAATCGATCATTGACCTTGGCCTAGGGTGCTCTGGTACCAGGTACACTTATGAGCATCCCTATGTTCGAACATGGTGTTCGTTATAGACAATCCATGACTAGCACAGAAGTCCAACAACAAACAACCACTCTGGTTTAGATCAGGGAGGCCGTTCCTCCCAATCACGCCTCTCAGGTGTCTCCATCATTGCCCACGTGTGCGTTGAAGTCCCCCAGCAGAACAATGGAGTCCCCCACTGGAGCCCCATGCAGGACTCCAGTCAAGGTCTCAAGAAGGCCGAATACTCCGAACTCCTGTTTGGTGCATATGCACAAACAACAGTCAGAGTTTTCCCCCACAACCCGCAGGCGTAGGGAGGCGACCCTCTCGTCCACCGGGTAAACTCCAACACAGCGGCGCTCAGCCGGGGCTTGTGAGTATCCCCACACCCGCCCGGCGCCTCACACCCTGGGCAACTCCGGAGAAGAAAAGAGTCCAACCCCTATCCAGGAGTATGGTTCCAGAACCGAGACTGTGCGTGAGGTAAGCCCCACCAGATCTAACCGGTAGCGCTCCACCTCCCGCACCAGTTCCGGCTCCTTCCCCCACAGAGAGGTGACGTTCCACGTCCCCAGAGCCAGCGTCTGCCGCCCGGGTCTGGTCCGTCGAGGCCCCTGACCTTCACTGCCACCCATGTGGCATCGCACCCGACCCCAACGGTTCCTCCCACAGGTGGTGGGCCCATGGGCTGGAGAGATGGGAGCCACGTCGCTTGTTCGGGCTGTGCCCGGCCGGGCTCCGTGGCAAACCCGGCCACCAGGCGCTCGCCGACGAGCCCGCCGTCTGGGCCTGGCTCCAGACGGGGGCCCCGGGCTTCCTCCGGGCAGGGTCACTCCATCTCTACCTTGCTTCTTCATTGGGGTTTTTGAACCATTCTTTGTCTGGCCCCTCACCTGAGACCACTTTGCCTTGGGAGACCCTACCAGGAGCACAAAGCTCCAGACAACACAGCCCTCAGGTTCACAGAGACACACAAACCTCTCCACCACGATAAGGTGATGGTTCACGGAGAAGTACCTGGAGCCCAAACAGGCTATATGTAACTTAACCTTAATACTATGATCCAGACGAGAGAGAGAGAGAGACGCATGAGTGACGGAGGGAGAGCAGGGAAAGGAAATGCAGCTGAATGAATACGCTGCCTGCACCGCCACGAATTAGTCTACAATATGTGTAAGAAACACTGGTTTCCACACCGTCGTAATCCACCGTGATAATAATTATATTTTAAATTAAAACGGTAATTGTTATTTTCAACATTTCTATCGTGATTTACCGTTACACCGGGTAATCGTTACATCCCTAATGGAGACTGGAGTGTGAACCTGTACTGTTTTACAGTGTTTACTGTAATAATGAATTAATTGACCAAAGGATGTTTTAAATGAATGATATAAAATGCATCATAAAACTCAAAACTACAAAAAGGAATTTAATTTGACAACATTTCTATTTTATCATTGTCTTTAAATGAATACAATATAATTGAATTTTGAAATGAAATAGCAAATACTTATAAAAAAAAGGATGTTTTATTTCTTTACTCATTTTTCTTTCTATCAGGTCCCATCTCACAATTAAATTGCTTCCTGCTTTAACTTTTCCAGTTCATGACGGTTTAATTTAAACGTGTGAGCAGCATAGAGCAACGGCTGGAGCTGTGATTTGCCAGCTGCTATGTGTTGGCAGGACTCCGGTCAATCAGAGCACCTACTGCTTTGTACATTTCGCTTGATTTGTAGGTGGCACACTGCTTACATTTACACTGCATCCATGTGTGTGATACGGTCGGTCAGCAGACACATTTCCTGGCTTGGCACTGGCAGTTCTGACATTAAATCCCCATCCTCTCCCAATACAATAATCCCATAAGTAAACAGCAACACCCCCAATAAGTGCTGCCAAGCCTTCAAGACCCAACTCTCAGTCTCTTATCTCTTGCTCATTTACCCCACCCTTTCCTCCACATTCACTGGTATCAGCACAAACATCTTGAAAATAACATTGCTGTGTATTATGACCTATTCCTGAGTTACCCTCATCAAAATGAGCCAGATGACTCAGTGTCTGCACTGGCTTTATTAATTGGGGTTACGCTGCTGAATAGTAAGCTTGTTTTGAAGCAGACTTTGAGCTCTCATTACAGGACACACACAGGTGTAAGTCATTTCCTTTAGTCAATACTTTAGATTTATAGGTGCAGAGATCTGGTTAATATGCATACTGGCTCACTAGGACACTAAACAATCGTTAATGTTATTAATTACACCTGTACCTTTCTCTTTGGACAAGTCTTCTGTAAAAAATGCACACTAAATGACACACAGCTGATATACCGTACTGTAACCGCAGTGCTGATTCCTGCATTAAGTGGTGCCACCATGTGGGCTTCTAGAGAAAGGGTCTTACACTGCCCAACACCTCTGAAAATACTACCAACAGATCCCTTTACCATCGGTACCATCTTACAGAACATGGCTCATGTTCACCACTTGCTATTTATTTATAATATTCTTAGTAAACATTCTTTGTGTTTTTTTTATACATACAGAAAGGGCAGGCAGACACTGTGTCCCAAATACCTACTATACGATATGATCTTTATAGTTTTTGCAATTATTAAACTTTTTTTTTTTTTTAAATAAATATTCCTTACTATTTTGTACAAAGAGAAATTGATGCAACCGGATGTCAAACTGCGACATATATTGTGAGACAACTTTTTAAAATATATTTAATTTAGTCACTTTTCTATTGTAAAGCGACCACAAACACACTCATAACTTGCTTTGAATTAGTATATCTTATTCAATTGGGACACAGCTATAGTCATCTGAATAATCTTACTGAAAGTGCTCATGTAGGTCTACTGGTAAGGAAAATTTTAAATCTGTCTATCGTTGGCATACAGTAAAAACAGCTTTAATGTCAAAATAAAAACTTTAAATATATACTATTGGAAATTCCAAAAAATAAATAACACGCAAGTACGTGGAACTGCAGCAGTACTTTGCCAATAAACTCAGACCTATAGGCACAGGTATGACTCCAGGTACACCGGAGCAAGTATTTACAGGAAATATCATAAGTCAAAGCTACAATATGGCTAGAATAGCTGTTAAAGTGTAGCTTAAAAACAGTCAGAGTCACGTCACTAACATGTTTCTCGGACGATCATGTTGCTTTTGCCACGCAACTGCACAAGCAAGTCTCTGAATCCACCCCTCTTCTTTGGTGTTTTCTGCTTGGGTGGGACCTCGCTTGGCTTGGTGGTTGTCAGGGTGACTGTGGAGGGAATCAAACCAACATTCAGATTTGCATCCGCTTGATCGTCGACTTCTTGATCGCCACGACCCTCACGACTGCTACTGTGACCGCTGGTTGGGTGAAGACCGATCTCATTGGTACTGCTAATACTGATGTGTTGGCTGTGATTGTTGCTGTGGAGACGCTGCTGCTTAGTGGCGCGAGGATCCTGAGAACCATCTCGCCTCCTCTTCCTCCTGTTTTTCTTCCTCTCCTTTTTCACTGGCACTCTGACAAGCCGTGTAAGGTTTCTGACGCACAAAAAAAACGCACCACATTCAAGTCATTTTTTATGTAAACAGGCTCACTGATCTGCTTCGCTAGGAAATGTGTTACGTGTACAGAAGCATTACCTCGGAAGGAAAGTGTGCAGCCTCGAGCAGGCTGATGATTCTCCCTCTCCCACACATTGTGCAGGTCGCTTTGCACCATTGTTGACCTTAAGTCTTTTCTTAACCAGTTGTACATGGAGCAAAAGCTTCCTGACAAAACAGAGAAGTGCAGACAGTTATAATGAGCTGGGAGCATATACATTTTCATGGCTACTGGTGTTCCACCTTAAAGCCAGTAACCACACATACAAGCAGCCTTACCCTCTTGCATTAGGCAGCCTCTTAGGTCTCCAGTTCTTGATCAGGACCCACTGGTCACATGTCAGGGACTTGGGATCTGGAGAAAGAAACAAGAAAGAGATGTTGAACATAATAATAATAATAATAATAATAATAATAATAATAATAATAAATGTAATTTATATAGCGCTTTTCACAAACTCAAAGTCGCTTTACAGGGCAGGTAGATAATAAAAACAATTCACAACAAATCAAATTAAAGCCAAGCAAAACAAGATTCAGGCACAGATGAAAAGGGAGGGGGCGTGGGGTTATGGATAGGCATAGGTGAAGAGATGGGTCTTGAGGCGGGACTGAAAGACGGTGAGGGACTCAGAGGTGCAGATCTCTTGGGGGAGGGAGTTCCAGAGCCTGTGAGCTGCCCTGAAGAAGGCTATGTCCCCAAAACTGTGGAGATTGGACTTGTGGATGTAGAGGAGACCGACTGAGGTGGATCTGAGGGACCGTGTTAGCATGCATCGGTGTACTGGATATAGACTGACCCACCGAATGATCTCTGTGTGTTGCTCTCTAGCGAATTCAATAGCTTCTGACTCCTGTTTAATTCAATTTAATTTATACTTATACATCAGAACTGGCAGACTTTACGAGAGAAAATAAGTCTCAAGAATTATTAGCATGTGAAAATGGTTACAATGAGTTCCTACAGTAACCACATCATAACTTTTTATCCCGCTGACCACGAAAATGAGTCAAGAAGCTGTTTTTGTTTTTGTGTGTAGAAGCAAATATTTTTAAATATCTGGATGGATAGCATGCCAGGAGGGAGAAAATGTGCCTTTTGTACTTTGTGTTTAATGAAACATTAATAAAACTATGTTGTGGCTTTAACATCTGATCTTATTCACAATACACGCATCTTTTCTGTGTACTAGTATTTGCTGTAGCAATTGCCCAATTTCCCCCAAAACACATTGCATTGTTGCTAAAACAACGAATGAGTGCACTCACCGTTGTCTAGGAGTTTGTTTTTAATTGGTGCTTTCATCTTCTTTGCCTTCTGGTAGAGATTCTGACAGTCTGAGCACAAGCCCTGCGAGGGCCTCGGTTTCTTGGGAGAGGCGTCACGCAGGAAGGAAGGACCAGAAGCTATGCTGCTGGTAACAGAGCAGCAGTCTTCATCTGACTCGTCCACTCCTTCATCAGTCACCTCTACAGACTTCCCTTCATACTCTGCGATATCTTTTTCTTCATGTGTGCTGTTAATGATGTCGATGATGTCACGGTCCTTCCCCTCATCTCGATTGACTACGCTGTCGCCAGCTTCGATCCTCCTCAGGCCTGTCCTCTGTCTCTTACCCCTCAACTTGCGCTGGATAACTTCTTCATTTGGGCTGGGGCTTCTCTGGGGGCTCTTCTTGGAGGCCTTTGGTAGTCTGGAGGGGCGTTGGCGATACATGGGTCTCTTCCACTTCAGACAATACTCAAATGAACTGTAAAAGAGAGCAACAGTCACTACCTGTAATCAAGCATAGTGTAATACATTGGTATGTGTTCATTACACAGTGAAGTTTTCATGTGGTCTCACCTATAATATTCTATTCTTATGGATGATGAATTAATGAACTCCAAGCCCTCTGCCTCAAACTCGCTTTCAGTCGCAGGCCTGTAAAGACAACAAACTACTTTAATGAAAGATAATCAAAACAGTGGAAGGGAAAAAAATACAGCACAATATTAAAATATGATCTTGATACTGTTTCAGCTTGATCTCAATTGTCAAGTCAATTTTATTTATATAGCCGAAAGTCACAAATCTGCCTTAAGGGGCTTTACAATCTATACAGCATTGTTACGTGCATCGTGTAAATATTGTTAAACAGCGGACTAACGTTAGCTACATATAACTAAAACTGTATTTTGCCTTAAGTTGAGCCCGAGAGAACAAACAGTAACGTATGCTGTGTCAATGAGTCTGTGGTCTAAAACTAGGTTTTTAACAGGGTCCCTCCAAAGGACAGGATCTCAAGAACAGGTAACGATAATGCTGCCCCCACTCCATAAAAGGCTACTTTCCTTAAGATCATTTTAGCATCTTGGCTAAGCTAGCCAAACTAAAATACCGTAGACAACGACTGAAGGCTTGCGGGCACGAGATCAACAACGACACCGTCAGCACTGAAGCTAGGCTATGCCTTTAAAACTTACTGCTCCTCAGATTGTTCACAGTTTACGTGATCTGGCATGTTCGTAACTGCTTTTACTGACATATAGCTACAGCGACAACACAACGAGGCGCTTACTTGTTAACATACTGGCTAAAATCCCCTATTGAGCTCGCGGACCCGTGTTTGTTTTGTTGTGTTTATTGCTCGAGGACAAAACTTGAAGCGCGCGGCGGAAGATGCTCTGCTGCCATAGGCTGGCGTGTCGGTTCATTCTTCTTCTACTGCTGCTGTTTGACCAAAACAAGGAAAATGGCGCGTTAGCGCCACCACGCCCATTAAGAGAACCACGCCACGTTTTCATACATCCATGACGCCAGGTTATATAACAAATAAATCAATAAGCACATTTTTAATCCGGTTTTTGTGTAACTGTGGCTGATGTTATAGCTGCATAACCGTTAGCTTTCTTGTGATTGTGACGTTAGAAAATATCAAATATTTTGCATAGGCCTACAAAATTGAGATTGGGACCATCCCTAAATGTATCTATGATGTCCAAATTAAATATTACTTCTCTTTTACTGAAAATCCCATATCAATGAAATTGCCTCCAACTGCTATAGCTGTAAATCGTTGCTCTGGTTAAAGAGAGGACTTTGAACACCCACAGCAGAGGAATTTCAACCCAGGCAGAGGGGGGCAGGCATAGCTTAGGCTACATGAACATTGAAAGCAGAAAGAACCTCACAATTTCCTGTGTGTTGGATTCAGTGAGCTGCAGACACCGAGAAAAGAGAACAATGTGGAAAGCAGCAGTGTTTGTGTTCCTGCTACTAAACCTGGATATACAGGTGAATGGTGCTGTAGATAAGACGAGGGGGTCTGTGGTAGAAAACTCCAGGACAGAGAAGAAGGTGAAGACAGAAGAGGCTGAAGCAAACAACAACATTCCTGCAAGTGACACTGCTTCTTCAGGTTTTTTGGGCAACTTGCTGGTGGTACCCATGGATGGGAGTCACTGGGTGGGTATGAAGGCCATTGCCCAAGAAATGGGTCGTCGTGGACACCGGGTTACAGTGGTGATTCCAGAGATTAGCATGCGGATGGGCCCAGGGAAACACTACAACACTGTGACCTATCCTGTTCCTTATGACAAGGCTCATATTGACTCTATCATGTCCTCAAACAAGGACATGATGCAAACATCTGCACATTCTTTCACGGAGAAGATACGGAAAGGATTCTCAAAAATCCAGAAAATAACAGGCTTTATCCACACCACAGCAGAGAGCCTACTGTTCAATGTCAGTCAGATCTCACATCTGGCACAGCAGGTGAGTGCAAATACAGGATCAGGTGTAAAATCTAATAAATTCAATACAATAGTCTTGCACATTATACAGAATTTGTGAGGCATTTGTGTAAACTACCTTCTGGTGCTGCTGGTATATTGTATTGCATTATACTGTAAAGTGTTTGTGTCATCATAGTGTATAACCCCTGTATGAAGTTGGGACAGCGGTTTACTTATTTGCAATTAAGTGTCAAATATACAAGTACTCCTGCAAAAAACCCTGTAAATGACATTATTAAATTGTTAATACTGATGTATTTATATTGTAGGTAGCATTCACTGCTGTAGCTGGTTGAGGTGGAGCTTAATTTACTTAATTAGGTATTGTAGTCCAGAGGTTCTCGTTCCCAACCTGGGCCACAAGAAAATACACATACCCCTAATGAAATAAAGGGAAAATGTGAAAATGTGTCTTTGGTGTCGGGTCTGCCAAAGCGAGGCTACTTTCGTGAAACCGCTAACCACTCACATTTGAAAGATGACAAGGAACCCTGACCAGACACTGTTTTTTTTTATAGGGTCACATTCCAAAATGTTTAGAAATTACTGGTACATGCATACATAACATATATTGTAAGTTTATCATAATGTATGTTTTTAATGTAAAATTCTTTATCTGCAAGGTAACTATAGCAGACAAATAAAGTGAAGTAAAAAGTGACATCACTTGACATGTATGTAATGTCCGTTGTAAAATCAATGCATGATAAAGCAAAAGGAAAGGTGCTTTTATAAGTGCATACTGTTGAAGATTCACCCGTTTCATATTTTTCCTTTGCACCTTTCCACTCTGCAGAACTTTGATGCAGTCCTAACGGACCCCATGGTGCCCACAGGCTCATTAATAGCTCGGAAATTTGGTGAGTTCAGCCACATTTGGATCATCTGTTCTCTTTTATGTTTGCACATTTTTTCACAGCTCATATATCAAATCCTTTTCAGGTATCCCTACTATAAATTTGCTGAGGGGAATTCCATGTTCCTTGGATATGAAGTCTGCAGGCTGCCCCTCCCCGCCCTCATATGTGCCCCGCTTTTTCACCAGATACACAGATAAAATGAGCTTCCAGGAGAGAGCTTTCAACACTTTGGTGAGGACTTACAGCCAGATGTGCATCCACGGTGCATGCATGAAGGATGGCCATGTTTTCACATTCTATAAAATGACTCTACAAGTTATTAGGTAAAACACAAATTATGTGTTGACCAAACTAATGCCCCTACTTCAGATTCCTCATTTATTTTGCTAGTTGTCACCAAATTCTAGATAAAGATATCAGGTACAGTACCAATCAAGTTTTGAGACGCTTTCAGAATGGGAAAGCATGTCCAAACTTTTGACTAGTACTGTATATCTGAGATTTTCGCAATTGTCTGACCCACCTTGCCTCCATTAATATACCAATATACTAACAAACCCCCATAGCATCTGTCTCCCTACTTTAGATTACATTCAAAGTCAGGCAGTAGGTCAAGATGAACCAGTTCAACTACTGCACGATGAAATGAATAACTTCAGTTCCTGCAATGTTAAAATGTAACTGAAATTCAACTCTTTTGCCAAGCACCTATGCCTTACTTTGTACATTTTTTCATTGTTGCTCTGTGATACCTCTGACATACAGGTGGCTTTATTGGAGCCATTGCTATGCCGACTGATGTATTGGCACTTTGACCAAATAGCCTATCAGTTTCTGGGAGAGGAGGTGGGCATAGCTGAAGTGCTGTCAGAGTCTGCTATCTGGCTGCTGAGGTAAGGTTAGATATTAAGATTTAGGAGAAGAAAACACATCAACCTAGATGGTCCTATGAAGAAGTACTTAATAATATTAAACTAATAAACAAGATAGGAATGATGCAAAGGTAGTTTTACTGTTACTGTTGTTTTATGCATGTAAATCACACTAAAAGAACAAAAGGTCTTAGAATCTGATAAATATTGTAATACTGTGTTAAAACAGGATGGACTTCACACTGGAGTTCCCACGTCCTCTCATGCCTAATGTAGTACTAGTTGGTGGAATCAACTGCAACGTGAGACATCCTCTTCCTGAGGTAAGGGCTGAGTGGTATTGATTCAACCTTTTGATTTTGTGTTTCCACTGCTAATATTGTGGGGAGATAGAGAGCTAGATAGAGAGATGAATACCAGACCCTAGTTTGTGTGTTTTTTGCAGGATCTGGAGTCCTGGGTGTCAGGAGAACATGGGTTTGTAGTGTTCACCCTGGGCACCATGGTGTCAGATCTACCAGAAGAGACAACCTCCGTCTTCTTAGAAGCTTTCAGACAGATTCCACAGAAGGTACAGGAATATATTAACATAATCATACATCAATGCAATAATCAAAAGCATTAAATGACACTCAGCTTCTTTTGATAGGTTATATGGAGGTACACTGGGCAGGTTCCCGACAGTTTCCCAGAAAATGTGAAGTTGATGAAATGGGTGCCTCAGAATGACCTACTAGGTCTGTAACTCCACTGCAAAACATCCTGAAATGTGAAGCGCACGACTCAATACTGAGAGATGATGTGTCCCTTACCGTAACATCTGAAATCTTTGTGTGTTGTGTGTTAGCACATCCTGGAGCTCGGGCTTTCATCACTCATGCTGGCTCTCATGGTCTCTTTGAGGGACTGTGTCATGGTGTTCCCATGGTGATGATGCCAATTGGGGGGGACCAGCCTGACAACGCAATGAGGTTTGCAAGCAGAGGAGCTGGAGTTGTGTTGGATATTTATTCGATCACTACAGAGAGCCTTCTTCAGGGACTGAATGAGGTCATCAATGACACCAGGTGAGGGATTAGAAGCTCGTTTTGGAATCTGATTTTTATACCATCTTCACTTCAGTGTTGTATTCTTCAAACCTTGCCATCAATCTGTTTATATCCAGGTATAAAGAGAACATGCAGAAGCTGTCGGCTCTCCATAAAGACCGGCCAGTTGACCCACTGGACCTTTCAGTGTACTGGACAGAATTTGTGATGCGGCACAAAGGGGCAAAACATCTCAGACCAGCTGTCCATGACCTCAACTGGCTCCAGTACTACTGCCTGGATGTAATAGCAGTACTGGCTACTCTAGTGCTGTTTTTTGTAATACTGACAGTAAAGTGCTTGAAACTATGCTTCTGGAAACTGAGCAGGAAGAGGAAGCAGGACTAACCTTCGGGTTTCTTCAAAGAAGTTTCCAAGTGATCAAATTACCAGAAAACAACTGTTGGTTGCTATACACACCCTTTACACAATGCCTTTACATGTGTCAACATACTGAATCAGAAATCTAGAGAAACAAGCTTGATAAGACATAGGTGTCATATTAAGATACTTCAGGACTCTAGGACTGTTTATAAAAGCGGTGTTGGTTTAATGAATAACAAACATGTGACCTTAGTGATGATAAATGAATGAACCCTTAGGTACTGGTTCTATGGATGTAAGTGATATCTCCACAGGTTGTCTGGTAAGAACAGGAAAGATGGTGATTGGTCAACAAATGCAGTCCATAGTACACACACTCATTGACATGCCATTCATTTTTGGTAGTTTTGGAATATCCCAATGTGAATGTGATTACTACGATAAAGGGAGTAAACAGAGAACATGTACAGACATTAATTATATGCTGTAATAATAAATAACAAACAGTACGGCATGAAATACACAATGCATGAATCCGCTACCGCTCAGAACAGTTACGTGATTGAGAGTTGAAGTTGTTTTTGTTATATCTTTTATTTTTTGCTCTGCTGTCAATGCTTGTATACCTTCTGGTAAGGACAGTTAATTATTTTTGTGGAAAAGAAGAAACATATTAAATTGAAGTTTGAGTGATGAAAATAAATTGACAAACAAAAGAAAACAGTGGCGTGATTCTGAGTCTTGTCGACCAAGGCGCATTCCAAAGGACAAAAGGGATCAAAAACGTTGTCAGAAAGTTGTTCCCATAGTATGCATATGCTTATTTTTCCAATGTAAGTGTTGTAGTAGAACCAGCAGGTGGCCAGTTATTTGTGATGTCATTTTGGAGACATTAGCTATATAATGATGAAACTAGTGAATATCTTTGTTGTATCTCTCTTCGGTTTTGCACTTTGTAGATGGACCCTGCGCACTCGTCTCACAGATGGCTGCTCATAGACCAATGCTATTTGTTCAGGTTGGAGGGGAGACAACCTGTTTTGATGAGATAAGGTTGAAGCTCTATGTCTACCTTACTATGGTAGAAAGAGGTGTCCTTTGTGTTTTTAAAAAGGTTGGTTAATGTATTATTGATCCCGGAAGTTTGAATATCTGAATATCATTCCAACTTCACGGGAGTTAATTAGCTATAAAGAGTTTGGGACCATTCCTGAACATAAGGAATACTGTCCAAATTAAATATTATTTGTGTTCACTTTCACTGAAAGTCCCATATCAATGACCTTTCAACTGCTAACACTTGAGGAATGCAGTAGTGCCTCTTTTTAACATATAGGACTTTGAACACACACAACTTGCTAAAACCACAGAGGAATTTCAACAGCGACCATAAGGGCAGGAATTGTTTCCACGAGAAGCACAAAGAAGAGACAGAGGAAAGAGAACAATGTGGAAAGCAGCAGTGTCTGTGTTCCTGCTACTAAACCTGGATATACAGGTGAATGGTGCTGTAGATAAGACGAGGGGGTCTGTGGTAGAAAACTCCAGGACGGAGAAGAAGGTGAAGACAGAAGAGGCTGAAGCAAACAACAACATTCCTGCAAGTGACACTGCTTCTTCAGGTTTTTTGGGCAACTTGCTGGTGGTACCCATGGATGGGAGTCACTGGGTGGGTATAAAGGCCATTGCTCAAGAAATGGGTCGTCGTGGACACCGGGTTACAGTGGTGATTCCAGAGATCAGCATGCGGATGGGCCCAGGGAAACACTACGACACTGTGACCTATCCTGTTCCTTATGACAAGGATCATATGGATTCTGTCATGGCCTCACACAAGGACCTGATGGAAAAATCTGCACAGTATTTCACGGAGAAAATAAAGATTGGATTCTCAAAATTCCAGAAAATTACAGGCTTTGTCCACACCACAGCAGAGAGCCTACTGTTCAATGTCAGTCTGATCTCACATCTGGCACAGCAGGTGAGTGCAAATACAGGATCAGGTGTCAAATGTAAGAAAATTCAATAGCCTTGCACCTTATATAGTATTTGTGTGGCATTTGTTTAGACTGTCTACTACATTTAAACTAACTTTTGGGGCTGCCACTATATTGGATTGCATTATACTGTAGTGTTTGTGTCATTGTGTAATGTGTAACCCCAAAAATTTAACCTTTTTTACGTGTAAAATATAAATGTACTTGTTCTGCAACAAAAACAAAAAAACAACCTCTGTGACTGATGAATTATTATATAGATATAGATAGCTTTATTTAACTCAGAAGGGCAATTTTGTTGCTACAGTCCACCGGAAAATATGTATACATTCATACTACCAGTCATCAATGACAAAGAGAGCACAATAAAAAGGCATATGGGAAAGTGTGAGATCCAGAAGTATACAACAAGAAAATTATTTGAAATAAAAACTGAATGAAGACGATAAAGTACGATAAAAAAAACTAAATAAAATAATAAAAATGTAAGTGCAGAGTGGATTGCACATACATAACAAATTACAATCCAACAATTTTAAACACATAACCCATATAAGGTTTGTGCAAAATACATTTCATTATTAGAGCATTCATGTCTAAGTAGCAATTACTGTTATAGCTGGTTGAGGTGGAGCTTGTTTTAACTAATTTACTTAATTATTGTAGGATGAGGTATTGTTGTTCAGAGGTTCCCAACATAAGGGTCACAAGATAAATCTGAGGGGTCATAAAATGATTAATAGGGGAGAAAATACATTTATAACCCTATGGACATCACACGTTATTTAAATAAAATTGAAAATGGAATGGAAAATATCTCTTTGGTGGAACCACGATCCTCTCACATTTGAAACATAAAAAGGAGCTCTGACCAGACACTAAAACAGTCACAATCCAAAAAGTTTATAAATTACTAGTACATATACATACAGTACATTACATACATTGTAAGTTTATCATAATGTATGTTTTAATGTAAACTCTTTATATGCAAGGTAACTACTGTAGCGCAGAAAATATAGTGGGGTAAAAAGTACAGTATATTTCTCTGAGAGACAGATGATATGTTTATACAAAAAAAGCTGCAAAAAAGGGTGCTTTAATAGTCCATACTGATTCATCCCTTACATCTAATTTGACTTTGCACCTTTCCACTCTGCAGAACTTTGATGCAGTCCTAACAGACCCCGTGGTGCCCACAGGCTCATTAATAGCTCGTAAATTAGGTGAGTTCAGCCACACTTGGATTATCTGTTCTCTTAAATGTCTGCACGTTTTCTCACAGGTCATACATCAAATCATTTTCAGGTATCCCTACTATAAATTTGCTGAGGGGGATTCCATGTTCCTTGGATATGAAGTCTGCAGGCTGCCCCTCCCCGCCCTCATATGTGCCCCGCTTGTTGACCAGATACACAGATAAAATGAGCTTCCAGGAAGAGAGCTTTCAACACTTTGGTGAGGACTTACAGCCAGATGTGCATCGACAGATGCATGCATGAATGGCTAGGTTTAATTCTGTAAAATCAATATACCAATATACTATCAAACCCCTATATGTCATTACATTTAGCAATGTAGCAGACCCCCTTAGTATCTGTCTCCCTACTTTAGGCTACATTCAAAGTCACGCAGTAGGTCAAGATGAACCAGTTCAACTACTGCACAATGAAATGAATAACATCGTTCCAGCACTGTTAAAATGTAACTGAAATTCTACTCTTTTGCCAAGCACCTATGCCTTACTTTGTAAATTTTTTCATCATTGCTCTGTGATGCCTCTGACATACAGGTGGCTTTATTGGAGCCATTGCTATGCCGACTGATTTATTGGCACTTTGACCAAATAGCCTATCAGTTTCTGGGAGAGGAGGTGGGCATAGCTGAAGTGCTGTCAGAGTCTGCTATCTGGCTGCTGAGGTAAGGTTAGATATTAAGATTTAGGTGAAGAAAACACATCAACCTAGATGGTCCTATGAAGAAGTACTTAATAATATTAAACTAATAAACAAGGGAGGAATAATGCAAAGGTAGTTTTACTGTTACTGTTGTTTTATGCCTCTAAATCACACAAGAAAAAAAGGTCTTAGAATCAGACTAGAAAATGCATTTCCTGCAGAAAATGCTTGTGAATGCTGAACATCTAGATTGCTAAAGCCAAACTGGATTGCTGGCTTGATTGCATAAAACGAAGGTGAAGTAGTGAGGATAGTTGGAAAAGAGGGAATGGTTTTAATTAGTATGAATCTCATTGGAATGTTGAATTAAACTAATAATATATTAAACAAATGGGATATTTTAAGTCTAAAAAATAAAAACAATCATAGTATGGCATGTCAAAAAGTCATAGTATAGGTATGTAAAAAAAGGTAATAAAAAGTAATATTATAGCATGTAAAAAAGTGATTAAAAGTCATAGTATAGTATGTCCAACAAAGAGAAAAAACATAGTAGCTATAGTATGTCCAAAAAACTGATAAAAAGGTAATAATCTGGTATGTCCAAAAAAAGTCATAGTAAAGCATGCCAAAAAGTGATAAAACAGTCATAATATTGTTTGTCGAAAAAAACATCATGAAAACAACCAGCCCAGATCCTGGGTCAAAGTCTGTTGTTATAACTTACCGGTTTCCTGTTGAAGCAATGTTAACCTCTGAGACACTATGCCAGCAAGAACTTTGTTCAAAACAGACATAGCTTAGTATGTCGGAAAAATCCATTAAAAATTCATAGTATAGTATGTCCAACAAAAAGAAAAGGTCATAGTTTTGTATGTCATTAAAAAGTCACGCTATAGTACGTAGAAAGTCATTGTTTGTTAAAGATTTGAAACCTCAACCTCCTATCTTGACTTTATCTCTAGAAGCTTATCTCACTGAGCTATTTGTGAAGCTTAATATGAAGTGGTTCGTAGTTGTATTTATCCTTCAAAAAAGTAATAGTTTAGTATGTACAAAAATTGATAAAAATGACATAGCATAGCATGCATTAAGAGCTTCACAAATAGCTCAGTGCGATAAGCTGCTAGTGATAAAATGCAAAACATGCTATGACTTTCTTGACATGCTATAATATTACTTTTTTTTTTTACATACCATAGTATAACTTTTTCATTACTTTTTTTGACATATTATGACTTTTTTCGATATACTATTCTGTGACGTTTTTTCAACATACTATACTATGACGTTTTAATTACATTTTTGTACAAACTAAACTATGACTATTGTCTTCAGTAATGTGAACGATAAATATAACTCTGAACCAATGCATTATTGGCTTCACAAAACCTCAGTGAGATAAGTTGTTAGAGATAAAATCAAGATTGGAGGTTGAGGGTTCAATTCTCAGACATACTTTGACGTACTATGACTTTTTTTATCACTCTTTTTCGACATACTATACTATGACTGTTTTATGACTTTTTTTGACATACTTCAGTATACTATGACTTTTTTTATGACTTTTTTCGACACGCTGTAGTATGACTTTTTTTTTATTACTTTTTTGTACATACTGAACTATGACTTTTTGTCCTCAATAATGTGAACGATAAATACAACTACGAACCAGTTCATTATTGGTTTCACAAATGGCTCAGTGAGATGCTCTGCTAGAGATAAAATCAAGCTTAGAGATTGACTTTTTTTCAACATACTATACTATGACTTTTTTTCATCAGACTATAGTATGACTTTTTATGACTTTTTGACATACTATACTATCACTTTTTCATGACTTTTTGACATACTATACTGTGATTTTTTAATCACTTCTTTGTACAAACTATACTATGACTTTTGTCTTCGGTAATGTGAACGATAAATACAACTACTACGAACCAATGTGTTATTACCTTCACAAATAGCTCAGTGAGATAAGCTGCTAGAAATAAAATCAAGATTGGAGGTACGACTTCTTTTCGACATGCTGTTTTATGACTTTTATCACTTTTTTGTACATACTAAACTATGACTTTTTGTCTTCAGTAATGTGAACATATTTTCGGCATACTATACAATGACTATTTCACAACATACTATAATATGACTTTTTTATGATTTAGAATAGTATGCAAAAAAACTTCATGAAAATTGACTTTTAATTGAACCTGGGTCTGCTGTGACTACTTGCTGTTTATAAAATAGATTAAAAAAAAAGTCAAAAAAATATATATTAAAAGTCATAGTATGGTATGTCGAAAAAAGTCAGTTTAGTCAAAAAAAGTGAAAAAAAGTCTATATAGTCATAGTACCGGAGCCTTTAAAGAGCTGAACATTTTTATATTTGAATGGTTTATGTAGCTAAAAGTACTGTAGGCAGAATTAGTAGGCGAGCGAAAATTGTACTGAAGAATCCGATAACAATACTGTGAATGCTGCTAAATCACAATAATATTGTGATACTATGTTAAAACAGGATGGACTTCACACTGGAGTTCCCACGTCCTATCACACCTAATGTAGTACTAGTTGGTGGAATCAACTGCAACGTGAGACATCCTCTTCCTAAGGTAAGGGCTGAGTGGTATTGATTCAACCTTTTGATTTTGGTTTTACTTCCTCCTCACATTATCTTCTAATATTGGTGCGAGACAGAAAGATAAATAGAGAGATGAATACCAGACCAGTTTGTGTATTTTTTGCAGGATCTGGAGTCCTGGGTGTCAGGAGAACATGGGTTTGTAGTGTTCACCCTGGGCACCATGGTGTCAGATCTACCAGAGGAGACAACCTCCGTCTTCTTAGAAGCTTTCAGACAGATTCCACAGACGGTACAGGAATATATTAACATAATCATACATCAATGCAATAATCAAAAGCATTAAATGACACTCAGCTTCTTTTGATAGGTTATATGGAGGTACACTGGGCAAGTTCCCGACAGTTTCCCAGAAAATGTGAAGTTGATGAAATGGGTGCCTCAGAATGACCTACTAGGTCTGTAACTCCACTGCAAAACATCCTGAAATGTGAAGCCCACGACTCAATACTGAGAGATGATGTGTCCCATACCGTAACATCTGAAATCTTTGTGTGTTGTGTGTTAGCACATCCTGGAGCTCGGGCTTTCATCACTCATGCTGGCTCTCATGGTCTCTTTGAGGGACTGTGTCACGGTGTTCCCATGGTGATGATGCCAATTTTGGGGGACCAGCCTGACAACGCAGTGAAGTTGGCGAGCAGAGGAGCTGGAGTCGTGTTGGATATTTATTCGATCACTACAGAGAGCCTTCTTCAGGGACTGAATGAGGTCATCAATGACACCAGGTGAGGGATTAGAAGCTCGCTCACAATGTCAGTTATCTCACGAAAAAAAAGCTCCTTAAATCTCTGTAAAATATAAAAGAAGTTTTGGAATCTGATTTTCATACCATCTTCACTTCAATGTTGTATTCTTCATATCTTGCCATCAATCTGTTTATATCCAGGTATAAAGAGAACATGCAGAAGCTGTCTGCTCTCCATAAAGACCGGCCAGTTGACCCACTGGACCTTTCAGTGTACTGGACAGAATTTGTGATGCGGCACAAAGGGGCAAAACATCTCAGACCAGCTGTCCATGACCTCAACTGGCTCCAGTACTACTGCCTGGATGTAATAGCAGTACTGGCTACTCTAGTGCTGTTTTTTGTAATACTGATAGTAAAGTGCTTGAAACTATGCTTCTGGAAACCGAGCAGGAAGAGGAAGCAGGACTAACCTTCGGGTTTCTTGTGCACATTTCCAAAGACATTTTTTAAGTAATCAAATTACCAGAAAACAACTGTTGGTTGCTATACACCCTCCACCCAATGCCTTTACATGTTTCAACATACTGAATCAGAAATCTAGAGAAACAAGCTTGATAAGACATAGGTGTCATATTAAGATACTTCAGGACTCTAGGACTGTTTATAAAAGCGGTGTTGGTTTAATGAATAACAAACATGTGACCTCAGTGACGATAAATTAATGAACCCTTAGGTACTGGTTCTATGGATGTAAGTGATATCTCCACAGGTTGTCTGGTAAGAACAGGAAAGATGGTGATTGGTCAACAAATGCAGTCCATAGTACACACGCTCATTGACATGCCATTCATTTATTGTTGGGAGTTTAGAATATCCCAATGTGAATGTGGTTACTACAATAAAGGGCGTAAACAGAGAAAATGTACAGTAGACATTAATTATATGCTGTAATAATAAATAATAAAAAGTATGGCATGAAATACACAATGCAAGAGTATTTCAATGCAAGGATAAACAATGCAAACATGAATAAATGAGGAGAATATAGCCATAACTGTATGAGTGTGGAGGAGCAAAGCACTGTTGCTGCATTCAGGGCTTAGCACCGCCAAGGACAGTTGTGATTGGTTTAAAAACGTAAATAAAATGTAAAATGCAAACATATAGGAGATAGTTCTGGCTAGACTATACATGAGACAGTATGTGGACTACCACAATATGATGTACAAATACCAGAATAATAACTATTATAATTAGAAAAGGCACTCAGAGAGCGTAGACCTCCTTTAATAACTTGATTATTATACAGTGTAGGGGCGTAGCACAAAATTCTGGGCCCTGATGAAAGGCATTTTCTATGGGCCCCTCCCCGCATCCACAGCTATTCATTCTAGCATCTTTTTGGGCCCTCCTCACATGAGGGCCCTGGGTACTCGGTCCCCTTTTTCCCCCCAGTCCAACGCCCCTGAGTAGTGTCACCAAAATTAGATCACACATATCTGGTCTCCTGTTAGTTGTACTACAACACTTATTATTGAAAGAAAAGGCCTTTGTATACTTTTGGGGATTTGAATTAAGTTGAATTTCATATGGTTACTAATACATCATGGGACCAATTGTGCATATATCCAGGCAAAAATACTCATGTGCAAGACAAATAATATTTAATCTCAGGGCATAATATAGCTTTTGCACACTGCTGGGCACCAATTATAGTTTATTAAATATTTTTAAGTTAACATTTCAATCTGCCTAAAGAAGATCTTGCAGATTGAAACATTACTTTATATAATTTAATACACAATTGAATATTTTCCCTAAGAAATATTGCCCAACATTATGCAAAAGCCTTTTTTTCAGAAGTGCTGTAGAATAACCAAAAGGAGACCAGTAATGTGTGAAGAAGTTTGGAGACATTACTCTATGTAATAACAAAACTATTTAATATTTTCCCCAATAAATATTCCCCAAAAATATGCAAAAGCCTCCTTTTCAAAGTAAGTGTTGTAGTATAACCAGCAGGAGGCATTCTATGTGTGAAGTAAGTTTTGAGACATTGCGCTAAAACTATTACATGTTTTCCCTAATAAATATTGCCCAAAATTATGCAAAAGCCTTTCTTTCCAAAGTAAGTTATCTTAATACATCCATGAGTAGAACCAGCAGTTAGCCAGTTATTTTAAACGCAATTTGGAAGACATGACTTTGTAGACGGTCCCTGCATGCGCATTAATCTCACAAAACATATGTTAGTTGTCCAAGTCGGATAGAAGGACAACCCGTTTTGATGAGATAAGGTTGTGGCTCGTTGGCTACCTTACTATGGTAAGCAAAAGGCGTCGTTTGTGTTTTAAAAACGTTTTGCTGATGACTATTAATCCCGGTGCACTGAATATGTGACCCGTCAAAATCTGTGTCCACCTAGGCTACATTATCGGAAGGGGGCGCTACGGATTCTTACAGGAGGGACCGAGATCTCGACGCGTCACAGATTTCAGTGCAACATCGGAAGTTCAAATCTGTGAATTCCAACTTTACCAAAGTCCACACATCCATTTAGGAGCATTCCTGACGACCTGAACATATATAATAGGCTACTGTCCAAATTAAATATTACTTGTGTTCACTTTCACTGAAAGTCCCATATCAATGATTGCTATATAGCTGTTGAGGACTGCATTTGTCGCTCTTGTTAAAGAGAGGAATTTGAACACACACAATTTGCTAATCCACAGAGGAATTTCCACAATCCAGACGATCATAAAGAGCAGGAAGTGTTTACACGAGAAGCACAAAGAGAAGAGACACAGAGCAGAGGAAAGAGAACAAGGTGGAAAAAAGCAGAACATTCAAAACATAAAAAGATGACGTTTTCTTAGTCCATTTGTTTTTAACTTAACCTTACATTTTTTTTCTGTGTTGGATTCAGTGAGCTGCAGTCACAGAGGAAAGAGAACAATGTGGAAAGCAGCAGTGTCTGTGTTCCTGCTACTAAACCTGGATATACAGGTGAATGGTGCTGTAGATAAGACGAGGGGGTCTGTGGTAGAAAACTCCAGGACGGAGAAGAAGGTGAAGACAGAAGAGGCTGAAGCAAACAACAACATTCCTGCAAGTGACACTGCTTCTTCAGGTTTTTTGGGCAACTTGCTGGTGGTACCCATGGATGGGAGTCACTGGGTGGGTTTAAAGGCCATTGCCCAAGAAATGGGTCGTCGTGGACACCGGGTTACAGTGGTGATTCCAGAGATCAGCATGCGGATGGGCCCAGGGAAACACTACGACACTGTGACCTATCCTGTTCCTTATGACAAGGCTCATATGGATTCTGTCATGGCCTCACTCAAGGACATGATGAAAAAATCGTCTTTCACAGAGAAGATAAGGAAAGGATTCTCAAACATGCAGAAATTCATAGGGTTTATGCACACCACAGCAGAGAGTCTACTGTTCAATGTCAGTCTGATCTCACATCTGGCACAGCAGGTGAGTGCAAATAGAGGATCAGGTGTCAAATCTAATAAATTCAATACAATAGCCTTGCACATTATACAGAATTTGTGAGGCATTTGTTTAGACTGTGTCTACTACTTTTAAACTATGCTACATTTTGGGGCTGCTGTTTGTATTTTATTAATGTGAAATCTTTATCTGCAAGGTAACTAAAGTAGATAAATGTAGTGGAGTACAAAGTACAGTATATTCTTCTGAGAAGAATGGTATGTTTTATACATGTAGACATATGTCATGTCTTCTGAATAATCAATGCATAAAAAAGCAAAAGGAAAGGTGCTTTATTAGTGCGTACTAATAAAGCACTAACCGGTTGTATCTATTTTTCTATTTTTTTTTGCACCTTTCCACTCTGCAGAACTTTGATGCAGTCCTAACAGACCCTGTGGCACCCACAGGCTCATTAATAGCTCGAAAATTAGGTGAGTTCAGCCACACTTGGATCATCTGTTCTCTTTTATGTCTGCACGTTTTCTCACAGGTCATACATCAAATCATTTTCAGGTATCCCTACTATAAATTTGCTGAGGGGACTTCCATGTTCCTTGGATATGAAGTCTGCAGGCTGCCCCTCCCCGCCCTCATATGTGCCCCGCTTGTTGACCAGATACACAGATAAAATGAGCTTCCAGGAGAGAGCTTTCAACACTTTGGTGAGGACTTACAGCCAGATGTGCATCCACGGTGCATGCATTAAGGATGGCCAGGCTTAATGCTGTAAAATTAATATACCAATATACTATCAAACCCCTATATGTCATTACGTTTGGCAATGTAGCAGACCCCCTTAGTATCTGTCTCCCTACTTTAGGCTACATTCAAAGTCAGGCAGTAGGTCAAGATGAACCAGTTCAACTACTGCACAATGAAATGAATAACATCGTTCCAGCACTGTTAAAATGTAACTGAAATTCTACTCTTTTGCCAAGCACCTATGCCTTACTTTGTACATTTGTTCATCTTTGCTCTTTGATGCCTCTGACATACAGGTGGCTTTATTGGAGCCGTTGCTATGCCGACTGTTGTTTTGGCACTTTGACCAAATAGCCTATCAGTTTCTGGGAGAGGAGGTGGGCATAGCTGAAGTGCTGTCAGAGTCTGCTATCTGGCTGCTGAGGTAAGGTTAGATATTAAGATTTAGGAGAAGAAAACACATTAACCTAGATGGTCCTATGAAGAAGTACTTAATAATATTAAACTAATAAACAAGATAGGAATAAGGTAGTTTTCAGTGGCGATTTCTTTAAGACTGCAAGGGAAGCTCGGCTTCCCCTAAAATGTCTAAAATGTAATGGTCAAATATGTACTATTGTGTTAACATGTTATTGACTAAAAATGCGTTGTTCAATATGTTCATTTCGAAGACGATTTTGTTCAGAATCCGCTGACTCGATTTCCTTCTCATACATTCCCGTAGTGCCACAGTGTATTTCCCATGGATGTATTAAGAGGTATTTCCCTGTTGAAGCCTGGCATCCATTGACTTCAATGGGGCTGCTTTGAGCAGTTTTTTTCAGTGCTTCAAAACTAGACGGTCATTGGATAAATGCTGCGTCTCTGGGGGTCAATGGAGCAGTGGGCTAGCCTGGACGCCGGGCTTCTGCGTGATGATTGGAGGGTCTGTCGAAAGGCTGCATCTCCTTTTGATTGACTGCGATTTTGTACAATAAAAAGTCGCCAAAGTTGTTCAAGCAGAGTTCACTCTGCCCAGTTCATTTTGTAAGTGTTGTTGAAAGACGAACTGGTGCAACCTATTTCTTAATATTTGCTTGGCGAAATTGCTAGCCAATTTTCAACATACATTTCATACAAGTATACACAACATTCCTTGTTTCAGTTTTAACCTAATTCCCACATTTCCTTCTTCGAATTTAATATTGTTTTGTTAGATCGTTTGTTCATTTATTCATTCATACAGTACGCTAGGCTAGTGTTGTAGGGGTGAACTAGCCAGCTAGCAAACTGCACACGATGGCAGACAATGCTAATATTGTTGACCTGGTTTTGGCAAAGCCATTTTAAAGTCTTCCTTACGAGGAGAAACCATTAACTTATAATTAAACAGCAGGGTTAGATCAACACTTAAGATTGATTTAGTGCAAAAGATAGGGCAAAGTAACAGGTCTTTTCATCTCTCCTTGTATGACAAAGTTAGCTGGCTGACAGGAAGTGCTGTGACAAAGAAAATGTACTGCTGGCTGGCCATGCCCATGCCTCTTGATGAAACCTTTTCACGGATATTATACATTATTATTATAATAATTACTATATTATTATTGTATTATATAATATATTTTATTATTATTATTATTGTTAGTATAAATATTATAATATGAATAAATGTAGTTTTACTGTTACTGTTGTTTTACGCCTGTAAATCACACTAAAAGAACAAAAGGTCTTAAAATCTGATAAATATTGTGATACTTTGTTAAAACAGGATGGACTTCACACTGGAGTTCCCACGTCCTCTCATGCCTAATGTAGTACTAGTTGGTGGAATCAACTGCAACGTGAGACATCCTCTGCCTGAGGTAAGGGCTGAGTGGTATTGATTCAACCTTTTGATTTTGTTTTACTTCTTCATCCCGTTATCCCACTGCTAATATTGTGGGGAGATAGAGAGATAAATAGAGAGATGAATACCAGACCAGTTTGTGTGTTTTTTGCAGGATCTGGAGTCCTGGGTGTCAGGAGAACATGGGTTTGTAGTGTTCACCCTGGGCACCATGGTGTCAGATCTACCAGAAGAGACAACCTCCGTCTTCTTAGAAGCTTTCAGACAGATTCCACAGACGGTACAGGAATATATGATCATTAAGAATGTGCATTTTAAATCATACATCAATGCAATAATCAAAAAGCAATAAATGACACTTAGCTTCTTTTGATAGGTTATATGGAGGTACACTGGGCAGGTTCCCGACAGTTTCCCAGAAAATGTGAAGTTGATGAAATGGGTGCCTCAGAATGACCTACTAGGTCTGTAACTCCACTGCAAAACATCCTGAAATGTGAAGCCCACGACTCAATACTGAGAGATGATGTGTCCCATACCGTAACATCTGAAATCTTTGTGTGTTGTGTGTTAGCACATCCTGGAGCTCGGGCTTTCATCACTCATGCTGGTTCTCATGGTCTCTTTGAGGGACTGTGTCACGGTGTTCCCATGGTGATGATACCAATTGGGGGGGACCAGCCTGACAACGCGGTGAGGTTGGCGAGCAGAGGAGCTGGAGTCGTGTTGGATATTTATTCGATCACTACAGAGAGCCTTCTTCAGGGACTGAATGAGGTCATCAATGACACCAGGTGAGGGATTAGAAGCTCGTTTTGGAATCTGATTTTCATACCATCTTCACTTCAGTGTTGTATTCTTCATATCTTGCCATCAATCTGTTTATATCCAGGTATAAAGAGAACATGCAGAAGCTGTCGGCTCTCCATAAAGACCGGCCAGTTGACCCACTGGACCTTTCAGTGTACTGGACAGAATTTGTGATGCGGCACAAAGGGGCAAAACATCTCAGACCAGCTGTCCATGACCTCAACTGGCTCCAGTACTACTGCCTGGATGTAATAGCAGTACTGGCTACTCTAGTGCTGTTTTTTGTAATACTGACAGTAAAGTGCTTGAAACTATGCTTCTGGAAACTGAGCAGGAAGAGGAAGCAGGACTAACCTTCGGGTTTCTTGTGCACATTTCCAAAGAAGTTTCCAAGTGATCAAATTACCAGAAAACAACTGTTGGTTGCTATACACACCCTTTACACAATGCCTTTACATGTTTCAACATACTGAATCAGAAATCTAGAGAAACAAGCTTGATAAGACATAGGTGTCATATAAAGATACTTCAGGACTCTAGGACTGTTTATAAAAGCGGTGTTGGTTTAATGAATAACAAACATGTGACCTCAGTGATGATAAATGAATGAACCCTTAGGTACTGGTTCTATGGATGTAAGTGATATCTCCACAGGTTGTCTGGTAAGAACAGGAAAGATGGTGATTGGTCAACAAATGCAGTCCATAGTACACACGCTCATTGACATGCCATTCATTTATTGTTGGGAGTTTAGAATAGCCCAATGTGAATGTGTTGACTACAATAATGGGAGTAAACAGAGAACATGTACAGACATTAATTATATGCTGTAATAATAAATAACAAACAGTACGGCATGAAATACACAATGCATGTATCCGCTACCGCTCAGAACAGTTACCTGATTGTGAGTTGAAGTTGTTTTTGTTATATCTTTTATTTTCGCTCTGCTGTCAATGCTTGTATACCTTCTGGTAAGGACAGTTCATTATTTTTGTGGAAAAGAAGAAACATATCAAATTGAAGTTTGAGTGATGAAAATAAATTGACAAACAAAAGAAAACAGTGGCGTGATTCTGAGTCTTGTCGACCAAGGCGCATTCCAAAGGACAAAAGTGATCAAAAACGTTGTCAGAAAGTTGTTCCCATAGTATGCATATGCTTATTTTTCCAATGTATGTAAGTGTTGTAGTAGAACCAGCAGGTGGCCAGTTATTTGTGATGTCATTTTGGAGACATTAGCTATATAATGATGAAACTAGTGAATATCTTTGTTGTATCTCTCTTCGGTGTTGCACTTTGTAGATGGACCCTGCGCACTCGTCTCACAGATGGCTGCTCATAGACCAATGCTATTTGTTCAGGTTGGAGGGAAGACAACCTGTTTTGATGAAATAAGGTTGAAGCTCTATGTCTACCTTACTATGGTAGAAAAGAGGTGTCCTTTGTGTTTTTAAAAAGGTTGGTTAATGTATTATTGATCCCGGAAGATTGAATCTCTGAATATCATTCCAACTTCACGGGAGTTAATTAGCTATAAAGAGTTTGGGACCATTCCTGAACATAAGGAATACTGTCCAAATTAAATATTATTTGTGTTCACTTTCACTGAAAGTCCCATATCAATGACCTTTCAACTGCTAACGCTTGAGGAATGCAGTTGTCGCTCTTGTTAACAATAGGACTTTGAACACACACAACTTGCTAAAATCACAGAGGAATTTCAACAGCGACCATAAGGGCAGGAATTGTTTCCACGAGAAGCACAAAGAAGAGACAGAGGAAAGAGAACAATGTGGAAAGCAGCAGTGTTTGTGTTCCTGCTACTAAACCTGGATATACAGGTGAATGGTGCTGTAGATAAGACGAGGGGGTCTGTGGTAGAAAACTCCAGGACGGAGAAGAAGGTGAAGACAGAAGAGGCTGAAGCACACAACAACATTCCTGCAAGTGACACTGCTTCTTCAGGTTTTTTGGGCAACTTGCTGGTGGTACCCATGGATGGGAGTCACTGGGTGGGTTTAAAGGCCATTGCCCAAGAAATGGGTCGTCGTGGACACCGGGTTACAGTGGTGATTCCAGAGATCAGCATGCGGATGGGCCCAGGGAAACACTACGACACTGTGACCTATCCTGTTCCTTATGACAAGGCTCATATGGATTCTCTCATGGCCTCACAAAAGGACCTGATGGAAAAATCTGCACATTCTTTCACAGAGAAGATACGGAAAGGATTCTCAAAATTCCAGAAAATAACAGGCTTTATCCACACCACAGCAGAGAGCCTACTGTTCAATGTCAGTCTGATCTCACATCTGGCACAGCAGGTGAGTGCAAATACAGGATCAGGTGTCAAATGTAAGAAAATTCAATAGCCTTGCACCTTATCCAGTATTTGTGAGGCATATTTTTAGACTGTCTACTACGTTTAAACTAACTTTTGGGGCTGCCACTATATTGGATTGCATTATACTGCAGTGTTTGTGTCATTGTGTAATGTGTAACCCCTGTATCTAAAGTTGAGACAGCTGTTAGCAGTTTTCTTATGTAAAAGTACCACAAAGATGTATTTGAAGTGCTACAAATGTAGCCTTTTTGAAGTGTAAAAAATAGAAGTACTTGTTCTGCAACAAAACAACTTCTGTGACTGATGAATTATTATATAGATACAGATAGCTTTATTTATCTCAGAAGGGCAATTTCGTTGCTACAGTCCACCGGAACATATACACATTCATACTACCAGTCATCAATGACAGAGGGAGCACAATAAAAAGGAATATGGGAAAGTGTGAATCCAGAAGTATACAAAAAGAAAATTATTTGAAATAAGAACTGAATGAAGACGATAAAGTACGATAAAGAATAACAAAACAAAATAATAAAAATGTACAGTTTAGTTAAGTGCAGAGTGGATTGCACATACATAACAAATTACAATCCAACAATTTTAAAGACATAATAAATATGAGGTGTGTGAAAAATGCATTTCATTATTAGAGCATTCATGTCTACGTAGCAATTACTGCTTTAACTGGTTGAGGTGGAGCTTGTTTTAATTATTGTAGTACTGAGGTATTGTAGTTCAAAGGTTCCCAACATAAGGGTCACAAGATAAATCTGAGGGGTCATAAAATGATTCATAGGGAAGAAAATACATTTATAACCCTATGAACATTACACTGTTATTTAAATGAAATTGAAAATGGAATGGAAAATATCTCTTTGGTGGAACCACGATCCTCGCACATTTGAAACATAAAAAGGAGCTCTGACCAGATACTAAAACAGTCATAATCCATAAAGTTTATAAATTACTAGTACATATACATACATTTAATACATTGTAAGTTTATCATAATGTATGTTTTAATGTAAACTCTTTATATGCGAGGTAACTATAGCAGATAAATATAGTTGTGTAAAACGTACAGTACATTCCTCTGAGAGACAGATGTATGTTTATACAAAAAAAGCTGTGTCATCAGTTGATATGTAGACATGTCATGTCTTCTGAAGAATCACTGCATGATGAAGCAGAAAGAAAGGTGCTTTAATAGTCCATACTGATTCATCCCTTACATCTAATTTGACTTTGCACCTTTCCACTCTGCAGAACTTTGATGCAGTCCTAACGGACCCCATGGTGCCCACAGGCTCATTAATAGCTCGGAAATTAGGTGAGTTCAGCCACACTTGGATCATCGGTTCTCTTTTAAGTTTGCACATTTTCTCACAGGTCATACATCAAATAATTTTCAGGTATCCCTACTATAAATTTGCTGAGGGGGATTCCATGTTCCTTGGATATGAAGTCTGCAGGCTGCCCCTCCCCGCCCTCATATGTGCCCCGCTTGTTGACCAGATACACAGATAAAATGAGCTTTCAGGAGAGAGCTTTCAACACTTTGGTGAGGACTTACAGCCAGATGTGCATCGACAGATGCATGCATGAAGGATGGCCAAGTTTAATTCTGTAAAATTAATATACCAATATACTATCAAACCCCCATATGTCATTACGTTTGGCAATGTAGCAGACCCCCTTAGTATCTGTCTCCCTACTTTAGGCTACATTCAAAGTCAGGCAGTAGGTCAAGATGAACCAGTTCAACTACTGCACAATGAAATGAATAACAGCGTTCCAGCACTGTTAAAATGTAACTGAACTCTTTTGCCAAGCACCTATGCCTTACTTTGTACATTTATTCATCTTTACTCTGTGATGCCTCTGACATACAGGTGGCTTTATTGGAGCCATTGCTATGCCGACTGATTTTTTGGCACTTTGACCAAATAGCCTATCAGTTTCTGGGAGAGGAGGTGGGCATAGCTGAAGTGCTGTCAGAGTCTGCTATCTGGCTGCTGAGGTAAGGTTAGATATTAAGATTTAGGAGAATTTAGGGATCGTTTTAATTAGTACGAATCTCATTGGAATGTTGAATTAAACCAATAATGTATTAAACAAAAGTGGAATATTTTAAGTCTAAAAAAAGAGAAAAATCATAGTTATGGCATGTCAAAAAGTCATAGTATAGGTATGTCATAAAAAGTAATATTATAGCATGTAAAAAAGTGATTAAAAAGCAATAGTATAGTTTTTCGAAAAAAGTCATGAAAAATACATAGTATAGTATAGTATGTCCAAAAAAGTGATTAAAAAAAGTAATAATCTAGTATGTTGAAAAAGAGTGAAAGTAAAGCATGCCAAAAAGTGATAAAACAGTCATAGCATAGCATATTGAAAAAATCCATTGAAAATTCATAGTATTGTTTGTCGAAAAAACATCATGAAAACAACCACCCCAGATCCTGGGTCAGAGTCTGTGGTTATAACTCCTGTTGAAGCAATGTTAACCTCTTTGTCAGCGAAGAACTTTGTTAAAAACACACATAGCTTAGTAGGTCAGAAAAAGCCATTAAAAATTCATAGTATAGTATGTCCAAGAACAAGAAAAAGGTCATAGTATTGTATGTCGAAAAAAGTGATAAAAAAATCATAGTATAGTATGTCGACAAAAAGTTTTAAAAAGTCATAGTATAGTATGTCCAAAAATATTCTCAAAAAGTCATAGAATAGTGTCAGAAAAGTCATAATATAGTATGTGGAAAAAAGTAATAGAATAGTATATCAGAAAAGTCATAAAAAGTCATAGTATAGTTTTTTGAGAAAAGGTCATAGTATAGTATGTCAGAAAAGTCTTAAATAATTCACAGTATAGTATGTCGAAAACAATCATAAAAAAGTCATACTATAGTATGTTGAAAAAAAGTTATGTTTTTAAACTATGACTAATTTTCTTCAGTAATGTGAACGATAAAAAGGTTATGAGCTTCACAAATAGCTCAGTGAGATAAGCTGCTACAGGTAAAATCAAGACTAGAGGTTGAGGGTTGAATTTTCCAAAATACCATGACTTTTTTTTTGACATACTATGACATTTTTATGACTTTTCTGACATACTATTCTATGACTTTATGTTGTCGCAAAACTAGCAAAAATATTGATATATAATTTGTGTGGATAAACTTAAAAAATGTGGGCATATCAACGATTTGAAAAACTGGTACTCTTCCTGCAGGCTTTCTATGCCAATCTAGAATGGCTTGAAACAAGGTAACCAATGCATTTTTTCCACAAAAAATGTTACAGAGTCAATGGTAGAACTTCAGACATTACCACAAAGTAATGAAATACGTGTGGCAGGGCACCTTTAAATGAAGTAGAAAAATACATTTACGTTTTGACATATAAATGGTGTATGAGAATTAAGAATTGTGGCTGTGAGAGCAAGTTAGGAGAAAGTTTTAAGACAATGTTCTATCTTCTCTGCACTGTAGCTGAGCCATCACCCACACTGAGCAGTCCTCAAAAACTCATGAAAAAGCCTAAAGAAGCACTAAACTTAAACAGTGATAACACAAAAACTGTAAAAGATATAAAAAAAAGTTGAATCATTTTGAAATAGCTGAACGTTTTATGAATAGTTTAAAGTTTGAATGACGTCCGTAGGTGAAAGCATGTGGGAGAAATAGCATCTAGAAGTGGAAGAAGCCTGAAGAGATTTAAAGATTGCTCCATGGACTTTCAGTGCAAAAAGAAAAAAAAGCTTAATATTTTAAAAATCGTGAAGAGAAGTTGAATACAAGCACAAATGTTCTTAAAAAGCTTAACATTTTTTATATTTGATTGTTTTTTATAGCTAAAAGTACTGTAGGCAGAATTAGTAGGTGAGCGAAAATTGTACTGAAGAATCCGATAACGATACTGTGAATGCTGCTAAATCACAATAATATTGTGATACTATGTTAAAACAGGATGGACTTCACACTGGAGTTCCCACGTCCTATCACACCTAATGTAGTACTAGTTGGTGGAATCAACTGCAACGTGAGACATCCTCTTCCTAAGGTAAGGCCTGAGTGGTATTGATTCAACCTTTTGATTTTGTTTTACTTCCTCCTCACATTATCTGCTATATTGTGGGGAGATAGAGAGATAAATAGAGAGATGAATACCAGACCAGTTTGTGTGTTTTTTGCAGGATCTGGAGTCCTGGGTGTCAGGAGAACATGGGTTTGTAGTGTTCACCCTGGGCACCATGCTGTCAGATCTACCAGAAGAGACAACCTCCGTCTTCTTAGAAGCTTTCAGACAGATTCCACAGAAGGTACAGGAATATATTAACATAATCATACATCAATGCAATAATCAAAAGCATTAAATGACACTCAGCTTCTTTTGATAGGTTATATGGAGGTACACTGGGCAGGTTCCCGACAGTTTCCCAGAAAATGTGAAGTTGATGAAATGGGTGCCTCAGAATGACCTACTAGGTCTGTAACTCCACTGCAAAACATCCTGAAATGTGAAGCCCACGACTCAATACTGAGAGATGATGTGTCCCATACCGTAACATCTGAAATCTTTGTGTGTTGTGTGTTAGCACATCCTGGAGCTCGGGCTTTCATCACTCATGCTGGCTCTCATGGTCTCTTTGAGGGACTGTGTCATGGTGTTCCCATGGTGATGATACCAATTACGGGGGACCAGCCTGACAACGCAGTGAAGTTGGCGAGCAGAGGAGCTGGAGTCGTGTTGGATATCTATTCGATCACTACAGAGAGCCTTCTTCAGGGACTGAATGAGGTCATCAATGACACCAGGTGAGGGATTAGAAGCTTGTTTTGGAATCTGATTTTCATACCATCTTCACTTCAGTGTTGTATTCTTCATATCTTGCCATCAATCTGTTTATATCCAGGTATAAAGAGAACATGCAGAAGCTGTCGGCTCTCCATAAAGACCGGCCAGTTGACCCACTGGACCTTTCAGTGTACTGGACAGAATTTGTGATGCGGCACAAAGGGGCAAAACATCTCAGACCAGCTGTCCATGACCTCAACTGGCTCCAGTACTACTGCCTGGATGTAATAGCAGTACTGGCTACTCTAGTGCTGTTTTTTGTAATACTGACTGTGAAGTGCTTGAAACTTTGCTTCTGGAAACTGAGAAGGAAGAGGAAGCAGGACTAACCTGCTGCTACATTTGCACCTTCATCCCAGCAATAACACTGTATGTAAGGGAGATTATAAACCCATCCTGGTCATAAAAATATTAATGCAAAGTTAAGTCTGTTATGGTTTAAATATGCGACAGGGAGTACAAACAATTAAGGAAACCATGGGGTGATCAGAAAAAAACCTTTAATTAACAGAAAATACAGAATATTATTAGATGCCATTATGGTCTGGGCTTGAGGGACAATGATGAGCATTAGTGGCCGCCCTTCTTGGGTGGGAACAGGGCATACTCTACAGCCAGAGCAACAGTAAAGGCAGCAAATCCCCACTTGAATCCTCTCAGAAGCACGTCAGACAGAGTCACAGCACGAGCGAAGCCGCCGGAGTATCTCCAAGCCTCGTTGCTGCAGAGCAAGAGTGGCATTGACAGGAGAGAAAGAAAAGAGCAGGGTCAGGAATAAGATTGACTAATATCAGCTATATCTGATGTAGGTTGAAATACTGACCGTGCCCATGGATCCTTAAGGCCCCTGGCTGCCAGCCTCTGCTGTGTAAACTCCAGTGGTGTTCCCTCGGCCTTCCACTGGCGCCAGTCTGGCATGGACATCTTGTTGTGGCCGTGGTCACCTCCCATGCTAAAAACAGATATATACACATAAACTCAGCAAACAAAAAACACCTCTTTTTCAGGACACTGTATTTTAAAAGATACTTTTGTAAAAATCTAAATTACTTTAGAGATCTTCATTGTCTTCAGGGGTTTAAACAATGTTTTCCATGTTTTCCGTGCTTGTTCAATGAACCATAAACAATGAATGAACATGCACCTGTTGAACGGTCAAAAAGACAGAAACCGCTTGCAGGCGGTAGGCAATTAAGCTCACAGTTAAAAGAAAATTAGGAAAGTAAAGAGACCTTTCTACTGACTCTGAAAAACACCAGGTAAGATGGGGTAAGAGTATATCTGCACCCTTTTAAGTGACTAATGGGGTCCGAAAAGGTGGAATACTGTCACCTCTTGACTTCAATTTGTAAATGAATGATCTTTCTAAAAAAAAAAAGTTAAAAGAGGGGGATAGTGTTATTAACCCTTGTGTTGTCTCCCCTTTTTTCCGACACCCTTTTTTCAGTTTGTTTTTGCTTTATCCTACGTTTTAAATTGTTACATTTTTCTTCTACACATTTTCAGCGCTGATTTCTACATCTCATATTTTCTGATATAAAACAAAAATTGAAAATGGGTCAATTTGACCCAAAGTCAACACAAGGTCATCTGGTGTACATGCTGGTGACTTAGTTGTCCTGTTTCCGTATAGTGCTGGCCTACAACAACTGCTTAGGTCTGCTCACAGTATGGTGTGCAGCATGATATCAAATTTAACTCTAAAAACAGTGTTGTCATGATTGCAAAAACCGAGGAGGATCAGAGGCAAAATTTTCCTTCCTTCTTTATGGCAAACCAAGCACTACATATGGTAAATAAAGTGAGATATTTGGGTCACATCATCAGAAATAATTTATGTGATGACTGTATGCACAAGCCAATATGCTGGCACGCAAGTTCACATGTGCACAGATGATGTTAAAACTGTCCTTTTTAGAGCTTACTGTACTCCACTCTATACAGCCCACTTGTGGTGCAGCTTTAGTAAGGCAAAAATGAGAAAGGTGGCATTTAATGATGCATTCAGAATCTCTCTCAAACTGCCAAGATGGACAAGTGTGAGTCATATGTTTGGGACAAGTAATGTTCCCACCTTATGTACAAATGTGCGAGTCACTTAACTTATTCAAAAGAAATATAATAATAATGGCTTTAACTGACCCCACACAGAGTGAAGCAAGGTACACTTCTTGCTTTTGGAAAAATTTGAATTAATGTCTGCATGTGGGCTTTTTTTTTCACTGTGAACTTATGAAATTCAATATAACTTCTTTGTTTTGTCTGTGTTGTTGTGTTTTCCATATTTATATACTAATAAGGACGTGTGTGTGTGTTTTCCATATTTATATACTTATATGGACGTGTGTGTGTTTTCCATATGTATACTGATATGATACTGAAATAAAGTTGAATTGAAATTGAATTGTCATGTAAATGTAAGATTGGTGCAAAGGGAACCTTGTATAACAGAAAATCACAACATATATAATATTGTTAAAACCATGGATCCAACCAACTGTCAATCAAACCATGGCACAGTTATATGGATGTTTTTATAATGTCAGGATTGGTAAATATGTAAACTAGCGTCGCTGTTTCTAACAAATACCAAAATAAATCAATGTCTGTCTATTTTTATCCACTTAGTGTCCCTGAGGATTACATACCTACCTAAAATAAATGATCGCTTCGTACATAATGAATCAAAATACGAAGACAAAATGTAGACAAACCAATGTAGGTAACGTTAACGTTAGACAGCGACAGCGTTTCCTCAGCTAGCATTAGCTCCGTTCTCTCGCTAAAGGTAGATCAATCAAATTGCAGCATTAGTTCTAAGACACATTATCTACACCTTCATATGTGTTTAGTAAGTGTCGTCGCCCACTGTGAAGGAGCATCTAAAGATAAGTCAGAAATGTAAGATTTTATTCAAAAGAACACTGTACCTGTGTGGTTTGTTGTGACCTCTGTTGCTGGACTAAATGTTGCGACAGCTACCGTTGTTTTGCGGCTTTATTACGGCACAGCATTCGGGACAAAATACCAAAGAGGAGAGGGCGTTTGGAGTTCTTCTTTTAATGCAAACGAATTACACGTCACGTACAGCGTACAACAGTTAATATCAGTTTGTTAATTTATGTAAGCTTTTTCAGCATAACAAATTAAAATACAATATAACTACAATTCGTATTTATATTGTTCATATATGTAACTATATACTGTATTCGTAATTACTGTTCAGATCATTACATTCTATCCAATTTTAAAGAAGTATCAATGTGCTATTTTAATTTAATTAATTTAAAAAAATAATAATTAAATTTTAATTTTAATAGGCCGCAGATATGTATTTGGTCTTTTCATTAGGCATTAGTTTAATAACAATGAACTTCACTTATCTGTTTCCCCTTAAATATTAGAAAATAAAGGGAGCGTGATACATTATATCAAGTAACAATGTATATCACAGACATTCTGTGTCAAACGTTCTCCATGTATTACTGATTGTTTTGCTTTCTTAATGATCATCTACATCACAAATGTTTCACTTACAAAGAATAACATGTTCAGGTCCCTGTAAAAAAAAAAAAAAAAAAAAAAAAGGCTGCTTTCCCATCTCATCAGAGTAGGAGCTTAGTCCAAGGTCCGGGCTAACTAAAGTTGATCTTGCTTTTGATATTGCAGCTCCTGACTTTGAAACAGCCTCAGAGACACTAAAACAGTGCAGATTTAATCATTATCATTGCCATTTTCCTTTGTTGTTTCGGTCTCCATTTGTAAAGGACTTTGTAGCACTTACAGACCAAACACTGTATGTTAACCTACCAACTTACAAAGGCATTGGAAAAATATTCTACATACATTTCAACCGTTTGTCACAACTCAGTCAGACACAATCAGACAATCATGTTGCTGTTAATTACATACAATTTTGTACATGTTTTGCAATAATCAATCACACCATCTTTCAATATAACCAGGCCACTATGGTGTCTTGTTTCTTTGACAGTGCCTGCGGTGCCTGTACAGCTCAATGTCCATGATGCTTGTTGTCCAAGTGTGTGTAAGTGTGTTTATGCACTGGGCTCAGACAATGCCACAAAAGTGATTTAGAGTTTGCTTTGTGGGTTGAGCAGGTCCTTCAGAGCATCCAGGTTCTCCCCCTCTGGAGCCTCAGGCCATGCACTGTGGTCTGGAGAAGAACACACAAAACACACAAGGATTTAGTATACTAGTTTGCTTGTATTGTATAGTATATACCGTAAAGACTGCGTCTGTGGATGCTTTAGCAAGATGTACGTACTGGGTATCTCCCACATGGAGTGGTACAGACTCTGCCCTGCATCAACCTTCAGGGTGGCTCCAGAGATGTAGGAGGCAGCAGGGGAGAGCAGGAAACACACCGCTGATGAGATCTGAACTTAGAAAAAACCCAGAAGAAAATACTACAGCCTGTGACACTGCAACAAAGCCACAGACACGCAGCACATAATCTATTAACTATTGTTCTCAATTACCAAATGTTTATTTTCTCTTATTAGTCATGCCAATCATGATACATGACATTGTTGTCTAAAATGAACTCTACAATGTCATTATTATGTCATATGTTTCACAGGATGCTTTCTGAAATTCTGAGAATTACAATTCACTTTGACTTCCTATTATCATGCAGTTGAATGTGACAGATATCAATTAGACATTATACAACTAAACAGGGAATTTTCCTACATAAACAGATGCTGTGACATTGATAATTGAAGAAACTACTATGGATGTTATGGTGTATTTCTCTATATAGTTTAGCCCTTTCCACAACACAGTGTCATCAAAAAAGACAGATGTTTGTATGTTCACTTTAGCAAGGTATAGCCAGGACCTTGGATGTATGAAAAGGGACTTCCCATAACCATCCCATAAACAATTATACTTTTTTAAATATAAAAAAACGTTAAAATGTTTAATGGGTGCCTTTCCTCATGGTATTGAAGGTGTCACTACATGGTTACACACCTCTTCTGGTACTCCCAGCCTCTTTGCAGGGCATAATGGAACAGACATCTTGAAAAGATTTGGGCCAAAGTCCTTGTAGTTCTCCATTGCAGTTTTGGAAAAGATTGTGCCCTGCAACCAGACAAATGGACAGATTTCAAATGATTACATAATTAAAGACATCCAACACTTATTCTGCATTAACCTTGTCCTTACAGGTGCAACAGAGTTGACTCTGACTCCTGAGGATGCCCACTCAATGGCCAGACTCTTTGTTAAGTTGTCCACTGCTGCCCTGGCTGCCCCTGTGTGGCTATCAGGGAGAGGAGATACAGTGTTTCAACAACAGGGAGAAAAGTGTGCCAGTTGTAAATTCATGTGTAATGTGGTGGGTGGTGCTGCTTACGCCATGCCTGGGAAACCTTTCCACATGTCAGCAATGATGTTGACGATCACACCTCCATGCTGTTTCATCCACGCAGTGTAGACTGTGTGGATAGAACAGCATCAGTCATACTGACTGGGAGCTTTATCAGACACACACTAAGTCAATGCTATCTGCCTGCATCTTACCCTCCTGGCAGCAGTGAAAGGTTCCAGTCAGGTTGGTGTCTACCACAGCTTTCCAGCCTTTAGAGGACATATGTTCTGCTGGGCTGGTGAACTGACCTCCTCCATTGTTCACCAGAAAGTCTATCCTGCCGTACTCTTTCAGCACTGACGACACAAGATTCTTCACCTGCAGCACCAGGGAATCAAAACATGCGATCAAGCACTGACAACATCAACATGAAGCAGTTCTAGAGGCTGAATGTGTGTGTAGGCCCACCTCATCCTCGTTTCGGATGTTACATGGTAGAGGAGTGACACGTGCAGGGCTGGAAGCAGGGAGTTTTTGTCTCATCTCCTGAGCTGCTGCCTCCAACCTCTCTGCCTTTCTACTGGAGATCACCACATTGCAACCTGAAGACAAAATAGTTAGCCATGACAAAAAAAACTATAACAGTACTAATAGTCTGTTCACTTTAGGACACATTTTTTATAATCATTATTTGGTTATTTGATGTTATTATTTGAAATGAGTTGGCCACAATTAATAGTCACTGAATTGCTTGCTGTTCTGTGATTTTTCATGGATGACTCCAAATTAAAGATACAATTTAAAGCAATTGGGAGTTCCACTGAATTCCAAATTGTGAGGCAGCATTTATTACCAGTCACACTTTTGTATTTATTTAGACATGACAAACACAGAGGGTGAAATAAGTCTCAATTACTGAAATCCGAGGGGGAAACAGAATACTTGGTCCAGATGTTGCACCACATTCTGTAACCCATCAGTTAGGACTAGGCGACATGGAGAAAATCAAATATCACAATATTTTTGACCAAATACCTCGATATCAATACCACAATGATATAGCAATATGATATATAGGTAGTGTTGACTATTGGTGCTTTCACAAAATATTTACACAATGATATTTTTGATAATTAATCATCAGTAATGTGAATATAATGACTATGTGGGTAAAGACAAATAACAGAACAGTTACAACAGTTTGGTAAGTTGAGAAAATGACATAACTTTACTGCAATGCAGCCTTTAAAACCAAGAAAATATGCCATATTACAATATCCAAAAACTAAGACAATATCTAGTCTCATATCACGATATCGATATAATATCGATGTATTGCCCAGCTCTACCATCAGTTATGTGACCTGACTAGGATATTAGATATTACTGTTATATTGCCACACACTGTACACGTTTTTAATCACACTTTGCCACATTCTTGACTTTACTAGCTGTTACCAAAACCTGAGCCACCACAGTGTTTAAAAGGTGTCACAATTTCAAGGTCTTTGCTGGTGCGACAGTAAGGTTGGAACAGGTTTAGAATTCTATCGAAGTTCACTTGGCTGTAGTTGTCAGTCCGCTGCTGTTCACTTCAAACTGTCTGCTCTATGAAAAACATGTCTTGACCCAGAACTCGGCATCACTTACCCAGCTCTAGCAGCTCTGCAGAGATAGCTTTACCGATACCGGTCCCGCCACCCGTTACTATTGCAACTTTATGGTTGAACAAGCCCGGTCTGAAAACACTGGACGCCGCCATACTAGTATTTAACACTACTGAGGAAAAGCATGGGAAGATTCTAAATCGGATATGCTACAATGATCGACGTAGTTAGGTTTAGGCATAGGGAGTGAGGATTGGTTAGGGTTAGGGAAAGAATACCAGGGTAAGCCAATCAGAAGCCGAATAAGGCGGGTCATGAGGAACGTTCTTTGACGTCTACACATCTAGCGGATCCGATCTAGCATCTACCGAAGCCAAAAAGCACGACACTACTTGGCATTTTACGACAGTTTTTTTGTTGTTGTGCTTTTTACAGTTTAATGGTGTTACACTCATAGATATAGAACACTGTTTTATGGTTACAGTGCTGTCATCTTCAGGAAGGTACAGGTAACTGTTACCTACAGGGTTCATTTTCCTCAATGCACGTGTAGACTATATTAATACAATAAATAGTGTGAAATATTCTTTATAATCAACTACTGAAATTGTATGTTTTTCTTGACATTTCCTGAAATGTAATTGTTACTTATTTAATCTGACAAATATTTAAGATTTTAAAGTGAGAATTCTGTGCCTCTTTTTTTTCTACTTTATCATCAATTTTAATCGGGCGAGTTATTCCTGAAACCTAATAGCCGGGAGGAAAACAGTTATGTTTCAAGAATTATTAAAAAAATATATTGCGTAAATATTAAATGCCACAACTTTAAAGTATATATTTTTCTTGTATAACACTTATTCACTCTTTTCTATTTTACTGTAATTTTGTATTGTTTGTGCGTATGCTTATTTGTAGGTATGTATATTCACACCTGTGCTGAAGATCAATAAAAAAATAAATTAAAAAAAAGGAGCATAAAAATAAAACCTTTGTACGGCTTATTTGCAATCGGTGATAGTATATAAACTCTAGTAATATACAGGATGTATGGTACTATTAACACTGATCAGTACCAGTGACAAAGCTTTTTCACAGCACACATCGACTGGCCACTGCAGGAAATGCACAGGTGACATCAATAATGGCGCTTACATGTTTGGGTTTACTGTATAGGTATATATTGTATGGAATGCTTTATGCTTTTGTTCTGACTGCATATCAAAACTGCCTCTCACTGCCTTTACAATACTAGGGGTACAAAATTGCAAATGCATACAATAAAGCAATTATATTACACCTATTTGGCAAGTCAAAATATCTGCTGTGAAAAAAGGTCTGTATTCCACATGCAAGCACTGCATAAGTATTTATGAAATGACTTTTTATAGTTTCAATTAACCTTACTTTGCCTTGTTGATCAATTCAGTAAAATATTTTCACCTTCCGCTCCAGAGTCCGTATTCTTTAACGTGCTGGGGATTCAACAGGCAAAGGGTGCTGTGGTAGAGCATTGCAAACAAATGTAGGTCATTTATCTGACCTGCAAAAAACAAAACAAAGAAACAGCACAGGTGTCTACTGCCAAGAAATTGCAGGCCAGGAGAACCCCTTCTCGTTGTGTAACTATTTAAAGCTATATATTATATGCAAAGTTACTAGGAATTGTAGAGCCCTTTCTCACTTTGGTGAGGCATCTTTTTTAGGTTACAGCCCACAAGTTTTCATTTTCTGCTACATTATAAAAAAGATTAACAAAAGACACAAAGAATTCCGCTCCAGACTGATTTATTTGTGGTGTTGAGGCCGTGTCCAGGTTGTTTGAATTACAGAAAAAGTCCCAAATCCACCAGTGACTCTTGCACTGGTTTACTGGTCCTTCAACTCCTTCAGTCTCCTGATCGCAGATTTGACTGTGACAGCTGACGTTGTGCTGCAAAAGACAAAAAACAAAACAAAACATTACTTCTACTTTGTGTATGCCTTTTAAGAATATTCCCAACTTCCACTGTCAAGAGATTCCCATCCTATTCAAGAGCTTGTCTTTCCTTATTTAGAAAACTAAATAGTCGTGAAAAAACCTTGGGTGTTGCTCTACTTAGTCACGGTCACGCAGGCTTTCTACTGGGTATTTTGGTTCTCTCCATCAATGTAAAGGTTCGATGAATGAGAACATCTGAGAGGGCTAATTCAATTCTTGAGTAATTGAGACACACATATGAAACCAGTTTACAAACTTCACTCTAGGTACGCAAGATTGATTTACAAGTTTTGGTAAGGTTGGTTTTCACAACTGATGCTAACCATACAGGAGTTTGCATGAACTGTAGCCTACGAGACCGGCTTTTCAAGTGGACTTGGGCACGGATCGCCCAACCGTGCCCGGGTACAGTACGTAGTGTCCACACTAAACAAACTGGACTTTGGTTCCAAGTGTCCCTGATGTGAAAGCCCCCTTACTGCATTATATTTTTAAATGTCGACTGCCTGCTGAAATGCATTTTCTCTTTACATAAAAACCTGGATGGTATGGTCAAAGTATCTGTAATAGATCTGTTTGCAGAGCTTATTGATTGATCCAACAAATATTGCATCAATTCACTGTCCCATCACAGCACCTTTCGTCACACCAACAAATGAATCTCACATACTAAGACTGAAGCTTATAAACTTGTAATACAATTTAATGTGCATGTCCCCCAAAGGCCCTTTCTGAGCCAGGAAACACCTGGAACCATACTGCACAAACAGGCTAATCACTGGCATTGCCAGATGCCCCGGATTAGCTTAGAAGCTTTGCATAATATTGAAACATTAAAGACATCCAGTTCTCTAGGTGAAAGCTGTATGGCTGCTGCTCCATGGGTATACTTCCTACTGTGTTCTGACCATTTACTGTTAGCGCAACAAAACCCAGACATGGCCCTAGCAGCAAGTAGAACTACACAATGCTGCTGCCAAAAGTATGATTGTTGGTAATGGAGTTAAGGATTCCTACAGTATCCAATTCAAAATTCCATACTTTTCCAGACTTAAGATGACAGAGGAACACAGAGCTTTTGCCTTTGCATATGGCTTACAATTGCCACCTTTCCCATGTTGGAGATGTTTCTTTCTTTCAATTGATATGAACAAATCCACAGCAACAATATCCGTTTGGGTGAGTACATGTTGCCAGACTTGATGGCAGAATTACAGCAAAGCAGAAAGAAACCTACTTGTATGTCCAGGCGCCTCCTGCCACGGTCTTCCTGCAGGACCCACAGTGCCAGATACCAACAGCCCTCCTCTTCATCTTGGTCTGTCAATATCAAATTAGCACATTAGTAACTGTTACAAAACGGTATTTGTTTCCATTTCTCCAGAGAGAAATCCAAACATTTTGTACTAAAAAACAGTGCCATTAGCTGCAGTAACGTTACATACACGTAGTCCCACTACAAGATCATGAATTAGTTAAGGCGAAGTCTTTTGAGGATTTCAAGATATTCCTTACCTTGCCACAGAATGAGCAGGTGTATTTAGCGTGCTGGGAGATTTCAATTTTCTTCACCATCTTCCTCAGCGACGCGCCATAACGCGTGCCATATTTACCAACGATCCCCACCTTCTTGGTACGCTTGGCCTGTGGACAAGATGTACATCCAATAAGATACAATATGACATTTTAATGCAGGTGTACAAGCAGTAACCATTTCTGAGAGACGTGGTTAATACTACAGACACTTCTGCACTGCCACCGAACTTTCAAGCAGTAACTTTACAAGGGTAAAGGAGTGCACAGAGTGTTCTTGCAGGATATCCAAATATTGTAGTTATCCTCGTACACAGCCAGTCAGGTTCATTTTGCCAACCAAATGTATTGGGCAACACTATTCACATCACTATAAGTATTCAACACCTCCTTAAACTGCAGAAGCCGTAATACCAGGGTGCTAACGTTAGCCTACACCCGCTTCTTCTCACCAAAATGTTAACGTTACCAAGCTAACGTTAGCCATCTAGCTACATAGGGTTGACTTGTTTATATCCTGGGCCAGGTTCACATGAGACGAACTATATTGAGACATGAAGCATACCATATTGTTTTACTTTAAAATCCACGGGCCCTCTAACTAACATGGCATTTAGAATTTAGAGACCGACAGCATGCTAATTTGACTAGCTCGCCCGGTACATGGATTTGGTGAGTAACGTTAGCAATGGTGGCAGCCATTTCTCTCACTAGACCCAGGAAAATATCGTTTTACTTGTTGCCAAAATCACAAATCAACACAAATAACGGCAAGGTCTAACAAACAAAGACACCACAGAGGTTTCCAAATATGTGATTATATCATTTAGAGCACAGGAATTGTCGGATTGAAACAGATTTGGAAGGGGACATTCTAGGCTCACCATCGTTTCAGTGGAGACGTAGGTCCAAAGAGGGATTGCTTACCGCGCAGGCGCGATTTACCCAGCCGTTTACACAGCATTGTGGGACTTTGAGTTTTCACGGAATGCAGATGCTACTACATACAAATATAACTACTATTATTCATCGTTTACAATACTATTGACTTTTGCCAAGGAGTAGTGTTGCTTGCATATTATTTAACAAAAAATAAATTAATAGAATCTTCACGTACGCAATAATAATACAGGAAATTATTGTAACTAAGGACGCCATAGTGGATACGCGCATGCGTATTCATGTGGTGGAAACGCCATCCCTGCTGCTGAGTTGAAATGTTTGTCCACTAGCCTGTCATAATGCGGTCTTTGTTTTTTTTGTGAACATATAGTGCATTAAAAATATTCTTTCCTGACAGCTTAGTTAGTTGATATGCTATGAAGCTAACACGAAAACAGGTTCTCGCGAAGGCAAAGGCCTCCGACTTGGAAAGCGTGAAGAAATTGAACTGCTGGTAAGCGTTGAAATTGTAGCATAACAGTTGTCAGTAATGTTGTTGTTGTTTTGTTTACATGTCGATGTAGGTTGACAGATACAGGTTATTTTGTATATGTCTATTTTCTATATTTGTGGTAAGTTAACGTTACATTCTATTTTTGCAGGGGATGCAACCTGACTGATGTGAGTATATGGTTAATGGATATATCATATTAGGTTTAACACTGAATTCATGTTATTGATGCTCAAATTGACTTTTTTACTCGTTTTAATTTAAGTTGTATGCATATATGTATATAATAAGTGTTCCTTTATATTCTGTCTTTGCAGATTTCTATCTTCTCTCAAATGGCCAACATTGAGGTGCTGACACTTAGGTTGGTCTAGTTAACTCTTTGCTATGTGTCTCTCTGACACATTCACATACAGAGATACTGTTTGACACTAATGACACTGTTACATTTGCACCGCATCATTTGAGATGATCCAAGAATCCTGACTGTTTTTCCTTTTCTTTCTCTGTAGTGTCAACAACATCTCATCTCTCTCTTCTCTGGCTGGCTGTCTGTCTCTATGTGAGCTCTACCTGAGGAAGAACAATATTCCCTCACTCTCTGAGCTCTCTCATCTGCGACCCTTGACACGTCTCAGAGTGCTCTGGTTGGCTGAGAACCCCTGTTGTGGAACTGACTCCAGCCAGTATCGCCTCACCGTACTGCGCTGCCTTCCTCGCCTCCTGAAGCTTGACAACCAAGGTGAGTGTGCAGTGTGTATGAGACTATTAGAAATGATTCGCACCCACAATGGGAAGAAAGGCATTCAAATTATTGTGTTGACTGGAGCAAAACTATGCATAGCTTTGGTATGACTTGAGAGAAGGTAGTTAGATAAAATATTTGTTTTAATTAAGTATATGTGTATTATATACAGTACGTACACTTGTGTTTTGTGTCTGTGTTGCAGTAGTGACAGAGGATGAGCTTGCACTTGCTCTCATGGAGGGTGAAGAAGTCACCACCCCCCCAGGCAGTGTTCAAAACCAGCTTTCCACCAATGGACTTCCAGATGCAGAGACAGAGAATGACTCGCTTAACTACAACATGGAGGAGACCAAGTAAGCTTTGTGGATTGATACCAAAAGTTAGAGGAAGTAGAACATGCACTGGCTGAAAGCAGTCTGTCAAGGTAAAAACATTTCACTCTTGATTTTTGTATTTAGCAAAATCAGGGAAGAGTTGGGGATGAAGCCCCTCTCCAGAGACAAGTTCCCCTCTCCTTCTTCTCCATCAACAAGAGAAAATAAACCATCAATGAAAAAGGTAACCTCTTATCTCTGAACATTGCTTCCTAGAACTCTAACAGTTTAATATACTTAAAAACTTTGAATTTTTTTTAATTAATCTTAGGAAATAACCTAAATTGTATTTTCAGACACACACTCTTGATGCAGTTCTGCTGCTGCTGAAGGATTTGGATGAAGAGGAGCTTCACATTGTACACACAGCTACCCAAAATAGACTGCAAACTTACACACTGGACTCAGAGATGCTATTCGATTCACTGAAGACACAAAAAACTCCCGAGATCCAACACTGAAACATTATATAGCATGCATTCAGGGCCAAACCTCTCCCGCCTCTTTCCATATTTAACCCAAACCTCATTCTTGGGGATCACAACACAGATCCTTTAACAGCGCCTTTCTTACCAGTTACCTTCTGATTGCAATATGCATGGCACTTAATTTGGTTCACTGATCGCTCTCCCATTTGTTACACACTTTCACATGTGGAGAAGTACTAAAGAACTTTATTTGCTCTTTTTGTTTCTTCTTTTTTTTTTTTTTTCTTCAATAGCAGCATGCCTACCTGCCTTGTACAAACAAATGAATGTACATTTTGCTAAATGTAAATCTATTTCTATAATTAAAAAAAGTAATTGCAATAATTCATTATGTGTGGAATTTAATTACAGATGTTAGCTGAAAACATGTAATGCATCAAAACACACAACATATGAATGTCACAGAGCTATAATGGGGCATTTTGTGAAGTGAAACAATTCACCAATAATTAGATTCAAGCCATTCATTTAACACTGTAGCGCCTGAAAGCTGAGCTCATGGGCCTTTATATCAGTGACCGATTCAACCAAAATATCCATTTGCTGGTAAAGTCAGTGGATGAAGTATAAGTGATAAAAGTCTAAAGTCTTCTCCGCTCAGTCACCCTCTTCGTTCTCCAGGAAATCCATCAAAGTGCTTGCATCCACGGCAACAATTAAGTACTCCACACCATCTGCACCCTGAAGAAACATGGGAATAAATGTAAGTGAGAGACACGAGTCTGAGAGTTATTGCACTGAATGAGAGATGGGAACACTAAAGTCAAACAGGACTCCACCTTGCGTGTCCGTATCAGTTTGTGGTCTCTGAACTCAGTCAGCTGAGTCCTCAGTGTGAGGTCAGAGTTCACCAAGAACGCCTCGCGACAACGCTGGTAGAAATCTTGGAATGACAATCCTGCACACGGCAATAGGAAAATATTACAATCAAAGCAACATTTTACAGAACAATCTGTACAGAATTTTGAAGTTTTGTGTGTGCACCTGTGTATGAAGGGTTATCTTTGTTTTCCAGCTGGAATTTCACCAACAGTTTGAAAATTCCTCTGCAAAAAAAGGACACAGAGCCATGAAGAACGGAAGCAATTAATCAACCACTTAACATCTCTGATAGGTAATTATGCCAAGCTGAACGTAATACCTTGCATTGGGCGTCAAGCTGCGTAGCACGTGTGTAAGGGAGGACAGAGCGAGAGCGCCAGCCTGCTGCACCAGGAGCGAGTTTTCATATGACGTTTCCTCTGCGTAGTGCTGAAAGGTCACACACTCCCACCACAACCAGTTAAACTGGCTCTGCTTAAACTGGTCCCACACTGGAAACACACAGGAACGATTCAGCTACAAGAATACATTTCAATATAATTAACACAGCAGTACACACACTTACACCCACCCAGTGGAGCGTTTATGTGGTCTAAAGAAGCCACCAAGTGCAGGTTGGGCAGGGATGCCAGCTGCCCCAGTGCACTCTGGGTCTTCTCTCCTCGCAGCATTGGTCCGTCAATATTATGGATTAGCAGGTATACGTGGAGATCTGGGCCTGCAAGGACATGCTTTAATTATAAAAACACAGAATTCAAACACAAGCTTAAGACAGAGACAACTGACAGATACACTCACTGTCTTTGAGAGTCTGAGCGATGTACTGGATCTGGTCTGAGGGGGTCCGGAAACTTCCCTGGTGCTCTAAAACCTCGCACGTCAAAGCATTTAGGATCTGCAATGAAAGTATAGTACGATAAGGAAAAGAAGAAAAACAAAACAAACTACCATTTATCAATATTGGAAAAATGTCAGGAGGAAATCGTGCATTTATTGGGGACCATTTTTATCTATGGATTAATACACATTTGATGCTGCAGTGGGTATTTCCTTCAGCAGGACAGTGCATTTGTGATGGTCTCAAAATAAACTACAGTGCATGTTTTCATGTCACCCAGTGCAACAGTATGGCTCACTGATGTGTTTCAATAGTTTTTGCACAATGGAGCTCTATAGCACAGAGGAATAAGATGCATCAGTCTTTTGCCACACACACACAAAATACTAATTATACTATTAGTAGGACACATGCATTGCTCGTTTTGGTCTTTTCATGAAATTTGTTGACAATAAAAAAAAGAAAAAAAATCCAGAACATCACAAGCCTTGTTCCTTGCACACTGTTCACACTTCTACTTTGGTCCGAGTGTATAGGCTGTACCAATAAAGCATTTTTTATTTTTGAAAAGATTTTTCTGTGTATACTCACTGATTTAAGAGTAATGGAAGGGAAGAATCCATTGACCACGAGGTGGATTTCCTGAGCCAAGTGAGATACACGGAAGTCTTCCAGCAGAGATTTTTTGCTGCCCAAACCGTAGACCAGCACACTGAATCCCAACCTATACAAACAAACAGACACTTTTTGTCTTGTACCAAAAACATGACAACAAAGCATGGATTTAAGAAAGTGCAAACCAAACTTACTGTAACTGTAACATCCATTTGCTAAAGTGCTTTTGGTGTTTGTTGTGGAGCTGCTGGATCTCTTTGGAGCAGCAGGACAACTTTCCTTCTAAAAGCTGGACTAACGTCTCCTGCAAACACAAAATAAGGATTCACTTTATTAACACGGGAGCACAGCTCATTCCATACATTTAGAACACTGGCTGTCATATACTGACCCTGTCAAGTTTAGGTGTGTGTAAACGCTCAAGCGTGCGGTCTGATGTCAAGACCTTTGAACTGCCATGGGCTTCAAAATACTCCTCAATCATACTGGGCTGATTGGGTACTTCAGAAGTGGTCTTGCTCTTCTTGGCAGGAGTCTTGTTGAGAGCTGCAGATGAACCTTTACTGGGTGTTCTTAGAGTCTTCAAGTTCTCCTTGTCTTCTTTCGTTACTTTCTGCTCTTCCTCTATCCCATCTTCATCCTCCTCTTCCCCAGAGTCAGAGGGCGACAGCTCGCTATCGCTGTCTGATCGGATACTCGGAGCTGAAAGTATCAGAACAGCTTAGCTAAAGTCTAACTTAAATATCTTAACGACTGTAACAACAACAGAATCTTCTTCCATTGTAACATGTTACACTCACTTGTCATTCTCTTCCTGAGCCTGTGGGGTGTTGTGGAGACAAACTGAACCTTCTTGCTCTGTCATACAAAAAGAATAGGTAACACTTAGAAAACAACATCTCTGACACTGCAGCAAAAAGCCACCTAACCGTAACTAGAAAAATGGCAACATTAGCAAAAAAAAAAAATAGGTTGGTGGATCTGACGTGTATATGAGAAGTTAAGCAAACAAATTCCTTCTAGTCTCACCCTCTGAGGTGTCCTGCTTTCCCCTCTGTGGTCTAGTCAAAGACAGAAAGAATAGACTTAGTTGTTTATAAAAAAGTAAGTAAAAATAAGGAAAGTTTGCTGAACTCACTGCGGCCTGTTCGGGTGGGAGTCGAGGGTTCAATGTTGGGCGTCGTGCTGAAGGTCACGCTTTTCCCAGGAGTCCGAGCCAACTCGCTTGCTATTTGTAAAAACCCAAAAAGAAAGTGTGTAACATCCTAAAAACCAAGTTAATAATCATCTGATGCATGCAGCTGTTGACATGCAATCCAAGAGGATGGAGGACCTCACCAGTCTGGGCCATGCTGTGTCCACGTTTGCCTTTCTGAAAGGTGAAAATGGAGGATCCAGCCATTCTGTACATACCCTCCTCGTCTTCTGTAAAACCAAGGAAATTATGTAACCTCATAAAATGATAATATACATATGATTAGCAGCAATATATACAATGGCCTTGTGCCCATTCAGGTTGTACCAGGAGGAACTGGAGTTGGTGTGTTAATTCAAGCATTGGTCAGTTGTGAAAATATTATGTTTTAATACTGTATAAAACTCTGTCTACTCTCATTGATATAAATGGGGTGAACAAAATACCCTGTGAGAAGTAAAAAAAACAAAAAAACTCAACAGCAACACAAACTGTAAAACTGTTTTAGCAAAAACAAACACTATAACCGGACCATGAAGACAGGATTTATTGCAGGGCTGTTGTATTAGACATAATTCATTTTGGCAAGCTGTACTTAAAAAACTGGCAACTAAGTGCATACTAAATTGCAGCTGGTGTTTTTTTTTTTTTTTTTTTTTTTTAAAAAAAAAAGTTCAATAAAAAATACCTTGCTGTAAAAAAACAAACCTGACAGGTAGACTATAATTAAAAAACACAACATGTTTAGCTTTGAAAACTTCAGAAACTTTGCTGATGCCGGTCTTGTCTTTAAGGTACTCCGTGGGCTTGCTCCACCACCACTGTGCCAGTTTATTAAACCGAAAGATAAGGTCAATAGAGTAACCAGAGCAACCACTAGAGAGGACTGCATAGTTCAATTTAGAAAAAGTAGGATTGGAAGCACAGATTTTTCTGTCAGAGCTACAATTTTTTGGAATAGTCTGCCCAATGAGTTAAGGGAGTGTAATAGTCTCTCCTCTTTTAAAAAACAGCTTAAATCCTGGATAAGGGACAATTACAATTGTAATCATACACCAAATACTTAAGCCCATGAACATATTTTGCTTTTATTTTATTATCATTTTCTTTCTTTATTTATACTGTACTTTATACTGCAATTAAGTTGAGGATTAGATGAGGTGAGCAATATATTGTCTGTTTGAGGGTATATTCATATTGTTTTAAAATTATTGCTGTATTTATTACATTGCTACTGTGTTTATTAGATTTATAGTGTATTTGTATTGACTTTTGTATTTTAGGGTGCCTGTTAAGACCTAGCTAGGGACAATGGATGGAAACTAGCAAAAGTAGCCAACTCTGGCTTGTCTATAGCAAATAACTGGTCTGTTGCTCAATGAGCATTGTCCCTGTCAAATAAATAAATAAATATAAAATTAATGGGCAAGGTTTACTACCCACAAAAAAAAAAAAAAAAAAAAAAAATCACAGTTGCTTCACTTACCTTCTGCATAGTCTGTTCCTAAAGCTTGGACATAGTTCTGCTCATCAAGGACTTCATTTTCGCCCCCATCATGTTCTGCATCCACTCTGGTCCGTCGTCCAGCTGGGCTTTTAAACGTTACCATCTTCTGAACAGACCCACTGTTGCTCTGCACACCTTTTAGTTATACACAGACAGACCGACAGGCAGCAATTATTGAGACCACGTGCTTATAACAAACAAAATATCTGAGCTGGAGAAGTATAGGGGTTACTGTATTACTTACCCTCCTGTTTGTCCACGATATGCTCCAGAGCATCTCCATCACCAATAAACTTCACCTCCAACACACTCATGATGACTAAAGGGAAATAAAACATAGAGTGACAGTGGCTAGCTAAGCTAACTACTCAGCAATGTCTTACAAACACAACACACAGACTTCGCTTCTCAAGGCGACATGCTTTAACGTTACTGCTTTTATTTTAGTTTGGCTCTATCAGCCATGATAACGTCATGTTAGCTGACAGTGCAGTGTGGTGTAGTTTCCTGTGGACAGTCAGCTAAAAAAATGGACAGCGGCTGCACATTGAATGTCTAAAAAAAAAGTGGAACATTAACCAAATGTGTCTCAACTACGGTAACTTACCAGATAACGAGTAAGTACCGCCCGAAGAAAATGTAAACAAAACTTTCATAAACTGAGAGCTACGCTGTGCGGCGTGACAACTTTCCGCGCCATCCTCCTGATGTTTTTAAACCACATGACAAGCAAAAGGTCATATGGTGGCCAATCAGAACGTTAGCTTCAGTAAAAACCACATTTCCCAAGATGCACTTCGCACTATTTCCGCAATAGACTGATTCACAACCTTTTATCAATGCCTTTTATATGTCAATGTTCACAACCGTACTCTTAACATCCATGTTCACAACCTCGCTGATGACACTTCCATTTCAAAGTTTTATAATAATAATAAGAATACATGATAGTTAATAATTATAAAAATGTTAAAAGTGGCATTAAACTTTACTGTTATTTTTATTCCTATTATCATTATGACACATATATTAGAAATTAACCATATGCAAACTTATTATTGTAAGAACAATGGTAGTTTTATGTAGTCAGAAAAAATTATCCACCACCAGTATTCAAGAGAACCTGTGGTAGTCACTGCACACTTAGTCAATGAAAACGTATTATCGAGGATCATTTAGTATAACCACTCCAAGAGGCTCATGATTATTATACTTCTGACTATACATGCATGTCATGCAGTTACTAGCATCGGTTGTTCTGTAGTATATATGCACACTGTGAGTAAGCTTCTTTCTCTTTATAAGTAATACCATTTAGAGACAATCCAAAACTGAAGATTGTGTACCAAGCTAAATAATGATTATTTAAAAAATAATGAACACTTCTGAAAGAGGTAGGTTAAAACAAACATAAGAGGTTTATGACAAACATATCTAGGCAATATATAATTGTGTATGGTCAAGAGGTCAAGGTGGCATTGATGAAATGATTAGGAGAAAACATGGTGCCAAAGTTTTTATTTTTATTTCAATCATTTAAAAGCATACAGGTGTGTTTTTTTTCTATATTTCCCCCCACATTGCCTTAGATAAAACACTTGTGGAATAGGTCTAGAAAAAGTACTACGTATTACTTTATCAGTGGTTTGGAATACCTCTACACTTGTATTTTGGAATGAACTACAGGTGACATGAGTAAATCCAAGAAGTCCTTCTGCAGTGTTCATTTAGCTATCCTAACAAGGTCATGCATGAGTTGGCTAGCTGTTCACCACCCGCGTGTTGGTGTCCACTTCCCCAGCAGACGTCCCTCAGAGTGCACATGGTACACGGGATGCATCACTGCAGTTGCACACGACTGTAAAAAAATGAAAAGAGACAGGGTCAAACCAGAGAAGAGTGACACAAACATCAGCATTAAGCGTTACTCCATATTTGATTGTACTAACATGGTAGGGGATCAGTGTGAGCAGAGAGCCCAGGGGGTATTTGCTGTAGTCCAGCAGTCCTGAGATGGGCTCCACTCTACCGTGCTCCTGGGTCATAGACAACAACCTGGGGGGAAATATATTTCATCAGAACTTCAGTCAAACTTAAGTTTAGTATTAAGAGTAGAGACTCGAGAAGATAGATTTACTTAAGGTTTGGGTGTCCTTCAATCACAGCATATCCAGTGGGAAGTTTTCCAGCTCCGTCTAGACTGAGAGCAGTGAGCAAAAAAGGGTTTAAAGAATAATAATAACACTAGATAGCTGCAATGATGATATAAAGAAAAATCTGTAATAAAGTTGTGAGTAAAAAATTTGGTTAATGTATCTGCTCCATTTGGGGAGCATTATAGGTGAATTGAGAGTAAATTAATTGGAATAAGTTATTGATTTTTTTGCCCTCAAACTCCTTCCCCTAACATCACTCACGGTGTGTGCCACACACCGTTCATCGGCACACACTTCCCACACTAAGATGACACAGAGCTGGTTTAAAATCGGCAAAGTATCCCTATAAGTATGCTATTATACATCATTAAGGATTATGTCAGCATAAAATGGTAAGCAGGTAAAGTCCATTGTGCAACCAAAAAACAGGCTAAACAATATTGATGAAGGTACCTGAGTCCACTCCATCCACAGTCAATCAGGAGCTGGTTCCTGTGAGGACAGTGTCCGATGACTCTCGTCAAAACTCTCACAGCCACATCCTCCAGACTGCAAGAGCCAATCACAGACTGCTGCACATCTAGAAGACAGCAAAAAAACGAACATCATCACTGTTGAATTTTTTTAATGATATTTTTTAGGGCTTTTTCATTTATTTACAGCTTTTCAGTACACTAATTTCAATAAAAAAATAAATAAAAAAAAACAGCATACACAAACTGTTACACAACAGCAATATCCATACACACACCATAGAAGCCATAGTTTCCAGGATGCACCTCGCTGAGCTGTGCCATGTCTTTGACTGGGTGACTACAGGAAGGGGTGGATCCAATGCTTGATTTACAGGTGATGCCAACAGCCTTTAGTCTGCCCAAAATCAAACCCAGAGAAGTTTACAGAATGATTATATCAAGACAGCATTTCATAGGCAACAAAGACAAGACATTATTTACTTGCGCTGAGGCCTTAAAGTGATGGTTCGGAGTAATTTCACCCTAGGCTGCTTAGCACCTTGACCTCGAGCCAAACAACCCCCCATAAGCTTTTTTTCTTTTGTTATAACGCTTTTTTTCCCTTGTTACCAGAAGTATATGTAAATAACACTTGCCTGATGGATACTACTCTTGGCTGCTATCCCGCGAGATTATGCACAGAGCACAACATCTATTGCTTTTAAACTGCAGCCAGGATATATCCAACTGTGTAGCATCTTGTCCTATTGCATCACGCTGCAGTAGCTGCTTCTGCTGTTCCATCGCTTCTTAGATCTTCTTCTCCAGTAGTCTTTTCCGGCAATAGATGTTGTGCTCTGTGTGTGATCTCGCGCGGTAGCAGCCAAGAGGAGTATCCATCAGGCAAATATACTTCTGGTGTAGTTACACACTTTCTAATGCCTCGTTTTATAAGTACAGAAACTATATGTACTACTGTAGACGTTTGGTATATTTCCGGGAATTATTAATGGGTACTTTACGAGATACAAACGTGGATCCATTAACGCCTGCACTAAGCTAACCAGCTGATAACGCTAACTCGACCAACGTTATAACAAGGGAAAAAAGCTTATGGGGGGTTGTTTGGCTTGAGGTCAAGGTGCAAAGCAGCCTAGGATGAAATTACTCCGAACCATCACTTCAATATGATAATTGATCATTGATGATGATCATTAAGGTAATACCACTTAAATCTGAAATAATTACATTTAGGCCATTTGGAGGCACTGCAATCATCTGCAAACACAACCCTGACATAATATTACCATATAAAAGGTAATATGGCAAACATGTTAGCAAACAGTTGACTATTCACACAATCAGTAGGCATGAAGCAACATTAGCATCCAAGTTCAACAGTGAGTCCAACTGGACTTCTTAAAAAAAAACTATGGGTACACTAGTACATGCCAGTTAGAAGTAAACCAAATGATATTTACAAAAAATGAGAAAATCCATAACCATTCTCTGTGACATGTGACATGATTGGCCTCTACTGGTCTTTTTTGCCATACTTTTCCATGAACTGAAGAGTCAAGTCAGTGGTTTCCTGGGCAACAGCCTGTATTTTCTCAACTCCTCTGCAGTTATAGGTGTTCCCACAGTGAGCATAAACTCCTGTTAGTTCCACGCCCTCCGTCTCGGCAATGGCCTGAGCCAATCTGAGTGCCTCAGGTTCTGAGTGCAGGACACCAGCTACGGCAAAAAACAAAACAGAAGATCAGCAGGCACTTGACTTCCACAACTCGACAGCCAATGATGAGCTGTGTCCTGGTTTCCCTGCTTGTTTACCTCTCCCGTTTCCACAGTCGAGTTTGAGCCAGATGTGCCAGAGCCGACCATCTCTCAGTGGTCTCTTTTTGAGCTGCTCCAGAGCATGAGGATGATCCAGTAAAACTTGGAAGAGATCCAGCCTCTCTGACAGGGCTGCACAGCGCTCCACCTATGACCAACCACAGACATAAATTAGTGTGATTGGTATTTGGTGTATGGTTGGGAGATGAGACCTAAAATATATAAAAGCTATGAGAAATTATAAAAAAAATGTATGTTAATTGAATTTACCTGCATGTAACTTTTTAGTTGACAGGCAGAAAATCAATATGTGGATGAAATGAATCTGCTGTGAAAAAGCAAAAAGCTATTTCCTTAGTTAATACTACATGCTACTGTACATACTAATAGCATAAAGTATTTACTACATGCTATTTGTCATACAGTAGAATACTCTAATACTATAATTTGCAGTTAGTATACAGGAAACTAATTGAACCATTAGAAATGATGCAAATGGCAACTTTTTTAAAACAAAGCAAAATGTTATTTTCTACATTTGCCATTAAGTCTTTTGTTTTTCGAGATCTACATGGAGCTGTTTAACCACCCCCTGTAACTTATTTTAATGATATGCAGCTGTGAGCAGCTCCAATTTTACATTCGTGCGTAGACATTTTGACTTGTACAGTAGTACAGTAGGAAAAGCAGTACTGTAGGTAAAGGTGTAACTGAATGATGGCTCCGTTTAAAGTGAATAGCAGGAACCTGAAACTGAAGCAAGTGGCTAAATGGAATAAGCCATCACTAATCTTATTATTTACACCAGGGTTTTTTTCTACTGTGGTGCTGTCGAAATGTCTTGGAAATGTTTATGGGACAATAGCCTAAATTTACAATACACTCAAAAATCAAAGGGATTTTAGGATCCATATTGACTTACCTTTAACTTAATTTTGTCCCATATTCAAAACATACTACTGTTTTCAAAACGCACTACATATTCAAAACGTATTCATATGGAAAGAGTCTTTTTAGTGTATTTTGAAAGGACCTTATCAAAGGGAAGAGAGTATGCATAGAGGATGTCATCAAATCCGTGGTCGGCATAAAAACAGGCCTCTGCCAGCGTGGAAACCACAATGCACCTCCGTGATCCACCCGTCATTATGTCAGCACACTCACTAGACATAAACACAAATGCACAGACCTTATCAGTATCCCTTAAATATAGCAGATGTGAATGAATATGTTGTATGAGTGTGTTTCTGTAGTCATACAGTGTTTTGTGGGTTTTCATGTGCGGCCGAAGCTGGACCCCCAAATTCTGACAGCGTTTGATCATCCTCTCAGCATTTCTCTTCACTTTGTCTATATCCACCACTAGAGCAGGGGTACACAGGGCGGAGAGGGCCTCTCCCTCCATACTGGCAGCACTGGAACACACACACACACACACACACACACACACACACACACACACAAAAATATTTTGTGTAATTAAATTCTTGTGCATCACTGGCTTCTAGGCTTCAACTAACTAGTGACAATGACACTATGCCTCAGAGAGTTTTCTTCTTACAAATTAAAATCCACCATGCAAATATGGGCACTGATTTTAATATAAATTCTATGTATTTTTTCTTTCTTATTTTTACTATTATCAAGTGTGTTTTTCATCTTATTTTTTACTCATTGTGGCGTTCTATCCTTGTTTTTATGCTCATCCTAAGTCATGTTATTTCCTTTTGTAAGTGTGCTGCATTTCTCGTATAAAAAGGTGCCATACAAATCAATATATATATAATTATTAACAAACATATAATAGTATGTTATATTAAGAAATTACCACCACAGTTGCACATATACAGTACTCCCCAACTGTGTAGTTTTACAAAGGGGTTACGTAATGTTGAGAACCTTGAACTTTGAAAGTTATGACGTTAAAGTATTGCCTGAGATGTTTTCTGTTTGAACAACCTTCATTTTCCACTAAAGACTTAGCAACTTTTATCAATTCTTCCATATAGCACAGCGAATATTACAGTAATAGAAGAGTACGGAGCTAGCATTTGTCATTGTAGATGACTTACCGTTTGGCAGTGAATCTAATTTCTCGCCGAGAAGCAGGTTGTTGTGATCACGTCACTCACGGTGTCCGAGTGTGGTCAAACTTCCTGACCGGATGCTGTCATTCACTGATGTAAAGCAGCGGCAGAATCAGAACAAGCTTAAAGCCAGCGGCTGGACCATAGACAGTATATAAGAGGGCTGGACCCTTCTCTTTTCTTTTTAAACTACTTTAAGTGAAAGTCATGGAGGTATAATACAATAACAAATAGCATATACAGCGATATGACTGCGTCAAAGCTGCACGCAGCCTGATGACGCTCCTCCTTATACAGTATATTTGTTTACTGATTAGGATCATTGACTGTATACAGTCTATGATTAGGATCAGAAAAAAGTTTGTGTATTTTTGTTTATAGGTTCCTTATGTGTATGTATATTTTAATATACATTTTTTGTTGTTGTTGCTCTCAAACATTGTATTTGTATGTATCTGGCATTTATTGTAATTTTTGATGAATAAACTATTGAAGACGAAAAACAACGGTATAGGCAAAAACAACAGTATTGACAAAAATAAATAAATACATTTAAATAAAAGTATATCCTTCTGCCCTCTGTAAATGCGTTGCTTATTGTATTTTCAAATATTTCTAGGTCGGTCGCAACCACTGGTCGCAACCAATGACTTTTACAGTCGCAACAAAAAAGTAGTAGGCCTAATAGTTATGCATTTAAATTAGTAGGCTTCATAAATATTACCAATACAATATACTTACAGTTCTAACAGTTAAAGTACTCATTATGCAGAATGGCCTATTTCAGAAATTTATATATAGCCTATTATATTACTGCAAATATACATTAATCATCACTTAAATCTTGCAGCTGGTAAAGGTGGGATTAATTTCAATTATATTATAAACTCCTGGGTAGCTTAACCTATGATAATAGCTTATTTGATTTGACAGAATGTTTTATATTTTGCATTAATAACCCAAATCTGCAAAGTAACAAATAACAAACTGCCAAATCAATGTAATGCAGTAAAAAGTACTTAATTGCATGTTTCCCTATACAATGTGTAGACTTTCAGAATTATATAATGTAATAGATCAGTCTGATGACTTTGCTGCTTTGTATTTCTGTTCACAGCAGAGGGAGCGAGAAGCACAACACCCATTTTTACACTCAATGTCATGGCTCAAAGAGAGAATTTGGGAACACATTTGGGAACAATTTGTTATTATAGAGAGGGGATAAATATAACATTCCAAAAGGATGAAATGTATGTATGTTTGTGTTACATACGTTTTTTCTGTAACTCTTTTCTTTACTGAAAATTATTCCTGAGGGCCACTTCCTTCCTGCTAAGATTACAGTGATTTAATGACAAATTGCACAACAAAAACATATAACACATCACACATTTATATATCTTGCAAACATAAAAGACAGTGCTGGGGTAACCACATAAGGGTTTATTTGGACTTCATGTTTACAGATTTGGTTCTTTTATGTTTGTCTGTCAAATCATGTGTAAATAACTACAGCATATGTGTGTGATTCTCATGTGGCTGAGTGTAGGACATTACCGTAATGTGAGATTCTATTTCCCCCTGAAGAAGATATGTCTACATGATTTCCCCCCTGAAACAAACTACAGTAATTACAGCATAACATGATGTAAAAAAAAGTTTTCAGAACCACTGGCATGGCTTTGTCCTTTATTTCTACTTTAGCACCGTTAAAGTAAATACTGACTTTGTGAAGACAGACTGTGTGTGTGTGTGTGTGTGTGTGTGTGTGTGTGTGTGTGTGTGTGTGTGTGTGTGTGTGTGTGTGAAAGAGAGAGCAACACACTGCAAACTGAAATTCGATACAAAATAAAACCAAAATAAAGCGTACGCTGAAGGAGCTGGCCCTTCTTTAACTCTATGGGTTCTAATTGTATGGAGAGAGTTACAGTTCCTCACTAGCATATCCAGCGGATAAAGCGCTCAAAGAATGAGGGTTTGTTCAGCATGCTGTAGTCAGCTCCTCTAAAGACAGCAGACATGTCCCCTAGCGACACCTTCCGCAGCACCTCTTCATCTGTGTCTGTTCCCATGGCGATGACCGTGGGAACGCCTTCCACTCGCTTCATAGCAGTCAAGCCCTCATCCAGCTGTTCACTGGCTGTGATCCCATCAGTGATGAATATAAAGGCCAGCTCAGCGTTGCGACGAGCCAAGCGTTGACCCTGCTACAAACACAACATGCAATGTTAAGGGAATATACTCTTTGGATTTCTTGCCAAGAGTTAGATGATAAGATTGATACCACTCTCATATCTGTGTGTTTATATGGAGCTTGAGCCACACGAAAATTAGCTTAGCTTAGCATAAAGACAGGAAGGAGGACACAAACAGCTAGTATAATCAAACTACACGATTGTCACAAATGAGATATGTATTTTTGAAAACCAGGTGAGCAGTTTCCCCCTGCTTCCAATCTTTAAGCTAATGACCTCCTGGCTCCAGCTCCGTACTTAAAAGAATAGTGTGACATTCTGGGATATATGCTTATTTGCTTTCTTGCCGAGAGATAAGATGAGAATATTGATACCACTCTCATCTGTAAGAGTGGTATTGATCTTCTTCTCTTGTTCAAGAAAGTGAATTTCCAAAAATCTTTAACTATTCCTTTACATGTTTCTGGCATAGGTTACCTTCCTACAAATCCAAGACATGTGTTTATTTATACCTGTGGAACCACCAGATTGTTGACAGCATGGATGATGGCGCTGCCCAGAGCAGAAGACGAGTCCATGTAGGTCACCCTTGCCAGCGAATCAGAGATCACTGTAAGATTGTGAGTGAGCGCAAACTCCACCCTCTGTTCTGCAGGGCTGCCGTACTGCAGCAGAGCCAAGCGGGCATTCCTGTCGTCTGAACGGCTGTTGGCAAGGGTGAGCTGGCGAGCTACGTTCTCAATAAACTCTTTGGCCCTGCGGTGGGACTCCAGTCCCATCCTCTCAGAACCATCCAACATGAACACCACATCCACTGGTCGCTGAACACAGCTAGCCACGGCAGGCTCTAGAACAGACGCACATACGTGAAGTTTTAAATCAAACATGGTGTTCAGCAAGCTACAGCCAGAACACAGATGCTCAGAGGTCAAAGCCAGCAAAACATATACTGTAACATAGTGTACTAGCTGTCTTCATCTAACCCTTCTCATATAAATAGTGACCTCATCAAGAAAGCACTTTTTTAGTTTGCTCTATGATTTTATTCTCTTGAGATGGCATAAAAACATGAATACATTTGATACAAAACAACATAGTTCACAACAGCAGCAAGTTTCAGTCACAGTTGATACCATAACATTTGGTTAAAGCCATGTAGCCAGTTTCCTCTAGTCATCATACAAGCTAAGCCACATGCAAAAAAACATGCACCAATCAAGGGCATAACATACAATAGTTCCTTAATTGTCAGTGCCATGTCAATTAACCAAACATCCACAAACACCAACTTCTGACTCATATGCAGTAGGCTATTACTGAGTGTATTTTCCACATGTCATGACCTTTTCACCAACATGACTCATTCACAGAGCACAAGAATAAAAAAGTAAAGGCCGTAACCATGGATATGTGGAAAACAGCAATAGAAATGCCATCAGCATGATTCAGCAAGCTTGTCATTCACAGTGGAAATGAGGCTTCATCAAAAGAGCCACTGTACACTATACATGAGCAACATGAATGGCTCTGCAGACCAATCTGCCACCAACAAATGGACAACATCCACTTTGCATGTAAATGCAAAACGTTCCTCCACCAGGGTGGAAGAAATGATATGTAACATCTTTCAAACGGACTGACTTTTTTGAGAGACAGCTCAGCATGTAGGTTATTTAGAAATATTCTATGAGGAGAGGGATCATACCATTTTGAATGTTGGCCCATCATATATACAGTAAGTGTACATACAGTATAAGGCTGTTCTGAAACGTCAGGACATGGCCAGCTTTATATCATGCAGTCCTTTTGCTTTAGCCCAGGTGTAAATTGCACCTGTAAAGTTAAAAACAAATGCCCAAAGTTTTAATAAAATCTACTCTACATCCAGCAGTAAGCTTATTAGTTATTGGCGTCCATAATGGCGAGGTAGCATGGTTAGCTTATTAGCATTAGCAGAGTCCTAAGGCTTTCTCTGGGTCTCCCATAATGTCTCCATAGACATATTTGAAAGAGTTGATGAACAGCTGGGTCCATCGCTGCCTGTCCGCTCCATGGGCGAGTTTGGCTCTCTGGGCTGTGTACGCCATAGTTGCAACGCCAACCCCGTACTGCTGCTCGCTCAGGTTGTTTAGCAGGCTGGTCACACCCTCCAAAGAGGTGGGGACCAATGAGGGGCTGCCTTCCTCGGCCAGCGGCTTCCAGGGGGAAGGGGCTTGCCCCGCTGTGACGCCCCCTCCTGAAACAAGCGGGCGGAATAACATCGTGGGCGGGGTCCCACAGACACGACGCATCAACACAGCCAACAAAGATGCCGGAGCTACACCGAGTTGCACTAAATTGTAAGTTTGGTCTTTTGTGTTAGCTTTACAGCGCATGAATTAACTGCATCATAGCAAAGGAGGTAAAATTATGTGTGTAAATAAACATATTGACCTAAATGTAAGCCACAACATGTGTAATCCTAGCTAGCTTAAAGGCATCACTATGCTACAACCAAACTAGTTGGTACCAGGTGTTGTTCGCACACATCTGAAGGCCAAAATGTTTATACTTTAAATGTTCTGAATAGCCATATTTGAAGGTAGCGCAAAAAGCCTGCTGTCAGAAAGGTGCAGGGCGTGTTGAAACAAAAAATGGGTAAAACAGTGCCCACTTTTGGACAGTCTCTCCTCAAAGTTGCACTTGGTTGTACACACACGAAAAGTGACGGAAGAAGTTGTGTAAAGAATGAAAAAAGATACAAAAATTGTCCAGCATATGCCCCTGAAATCGAATGCTTTTTCAGACGCTGTTTGACAATTTGACAAGCACTTCATTGAAGCATATTGACACCTTAATAATGATAGTTACCCAGGCCTAAATGATGAAAATCTTATAAGAGGAAACACTCAGTGATACATAATATTTTAAAATCTTACCTGATTTACAGGGGAGATCAGGGCATATGATGACAGGCTCTAAAACGAAGATAAAGACAAATGTCAGACAAAAAAGACTAAAGAAAACAGCTTCCTAATCCACCAGATGAACATACTGTACGTTATGTGTGCTTTCCTAATGAGTGTACCTGGGCAGAGCACGGTTTCAATCTTGTCGATGAACTCTTCTGCCACCAGGTCTGCAAAGCGCTTCATGCCCAGCACCCTGCCATCTTTCTGGCAGGCAATGCTCTTCAGACTCTCATTCTCCTCAATCTGGTCGAACATGTCTCCGATTCCGATGGCACTCACATCAACAGGGGTAGTTTGTCTAACACAAACACAAGCAATGAGATGGATAGAAACATTTTCTTCCACATAATAGCTCATTCTAAATCTCAAAATACAGCCCCAGTGCCAGGCACCTGCAGAGGTAGTCGAGCAGCTGGTCGTCATCTCTGGGGTCGAAGCGTCCGTCAGTGATGACAACAACAGTGACTTTGGCTTTGGCTCTGCGGCTGTCCCTAATCAGGTTGTCATAGGCGTACTTCAGAGCTGATGGAGTCCATGTTCCTCCAGCAATCCACTCCAAGCGCTTCACTGCATCCTGAAAAGTCAGTCAAGAATGTGAGAGATGTGTATGTACAGTGGTACATGATGTGAGATCAGTACTCAGAGTGGACACGAGGAAGATTATGATTCCATTTTTTTATACAAAGTGCCCATGTTCATAGTCATGTAGAAAAATGTCACCCAGTAAAATGGTTTGATGTGTTGTTTTTTTTTTAAATAATAATGTATGTATGTATGTATTGGTAAATGTCAGAAATATAGTGAGAGGAACATGTAAACATAACTGTGATGACTCCCATCTGCCTTATGTGTGCTGACAGCACATTGGGTCTGACAGCACATCAGCCCTGATTAATTAAGAAACATCTGGACAAACGAGACAAAAGAACAGTCTGTGTACACCCTAAAAATACATTTCAAAGCAGTTGGAACATGTGTTTGTGTTTGAGACCTTGAAAGCAGACAGCGAATCGATCTTGGGGTCGTTGAGCAGGATGGCCTGGAAGGTTCCACTGTGACTGTACTGAACAACTCCCACTCTTGTGCCTGGGAATACAAGCAATACAAGTGTTTACGCCAAGTTGGCAGCCATCTTGTAAAGGTTTTTGGACTAATTCTGTAGTCATCTAAAAAACAAGGGAACATGTGCATGTCAACCTGTGTCTGAATTAGGGTCTTTGGCAAGGGATCCCAGTTTGTTGATGGTGTTGATGACAAAGTTCTTCTCCAGGGTGAAGTTGGTCATACCCACTGACTCGGAGCTGTCGATCACAAACACAATGTCCAAGGCTCCGCATTGTTTCTCACAATCTGCAAACAAATACACAGACTGTAAGAATCTGATAGCCTATCAGAGCATGTTCAGACCACTGAATAGAAACACAGTGGTAACTAAACTCACCACAGCAGCCACATGTTTCCCTGATGTAGTTCATGACATCACATTCCTGCAGTAAAAAAAACAACATAATATCATTATATCTATCATGTTTCTGTTGATGTGCCAGTGACAAAAGAGTGGTTAGATGAAATGCTCTTACAGTGAGGCCGGGATCTCCCTCAGGGCCAGGATCTCCCTATGGAGGAAGAGAACACAAAAATATCACATCCTGCCTCCCAGCTTTCGTCTGGTTTGGGATTGCTAGCAGATAAAGTAAATCATTAACAAGTAAACATCAGCTTAGGTTGGCATTTCCTAGCTGGATGCAACTCCCTATTAGCCTGACAAGCCAGACCCACATCAAGATGTTGGGTCCGGGAACTCACCATTGGCAGGGCTCAATCCGAGGGGCGGGATAAACGGTTGTCTTTCAAATTCCCTCTGCACGTAATAGGATAGCGCTACAACCAGGCAGAGCAACGAAGAAGGTAGTGAAGCTAGTTGATAGATTAAACTTTTGCCGTATCCGGTCGGCAAAACTCCGAACACATCTTCCTTTTTTAAGAATGATTTCTGTGCCGTTCTTTGTTCTTTTATCAAAGAAAAGCTTAACTCAAAGTCTTCCAGAAGACCGCTGTTCCCAGCAGCAGCAGCCATAAGCCCCGCCCACCGACTCTATACACGATGTGATTGGCCTGACCAAAATGTGGTTTTTCTAGCTCGCAAGCCAACGGAGAGTGCCTAGACTGACCCTGGCTGCAAAATAAATTTGCTGCCACTAGGGTGCGTCTAGATTTCTAGGCTAACTGTTTTCCTGATTTACAGTGTGGTTTTTGTATACTTACATCACGCCCAAGCTCTCCTCTTGGCCCTCTTAGGCCAGGTTCACCCTGAGATCCTGGCTCACCCTGTTGTAAGCAGAAAAAATAGCATTGTGCACCTTTACTGTACACCTCTTGCTTAACAGCATACAGCCAACTACAATGAGTTACTCACGTCCTCTCCGAAAGTTCCTTTATTTCCTGGTTCACCCTTTGAACCACAGTCTCCTCTGCCGCCGCGAGGTCCACGATTGCCCTTCTCTCCTCTGTCACCCTGTACAACAGCGGAGGAAAGGTTTCTCAGGCGAGTGTGTCACTCTGGCTAGCAAACGCAAAGAGACAAAGTGCATGTGTACATTACCGATGATCCTCTAGGCCCAGGATAGCTGAAGCCAGGTCTTCCAGGATCTCCCTGAATAAAGACAAAATGAACACTCAAGACAAACTGCAGCTATAGAGACCCTAAAAAGGATCCAAGGAAGATGCTATCACACTTTCACACACATACCTTTGGTCCAATCTGTCCAGGATCGCCTCTTGGTCCAGCATCACCAGGGTCACCTCTGGTACCCTATAATACCAACAGTGTTAATGTAAACTAAATTACGTAATGTATCTTTTTAACATGATGCTCAAATGAGACCCTTAACCTACATTTCTCCCAGCCTCTCCTGGTGTCCCCGGTGGTCCCCTGGGGCCTGGCAGGCCATTGTCTCCCTGTTCAGAGGACAGAATGTTGACAACAGGTGCAACAATAGTGGTTAGATTAAAGAGTTGTGTATGGTGTTCATATCAACATATACAGATAATAAAGGTAATATGACTCTTCTCACCTTTGTTCCCTTGTTTCCGGATTCACCTGGAAGTCCTCTCAAGCCCTCTGGCCCCATTTCACCCTGAAACATAAAATCAGCGTTGAGCCCCCTAGTGGTGGAGTAATGTCTCATAATGAAGGAAATTCCTTTGAGTCAAGGCAAAAAGTTCATAATACAGAAATGATTCACAATTGTGCGACTGTGTACACAATTTCCTACCTTGTCTCCCTTAACTCCATCTGACCCTTGAGCACCCTTTGGCCCATAGTCTCCTCTTCTCCCCTAGAACACAAAAACAATTGGAAAGTCAACATAAAGCCATGCAGGCGAACGATGAAGGGGAACATTATAAGCTGGGTGAATCAGATGTTCTTACCGGTTCTCCTCTGACTCCTGGATCTCCAGGGGTTCCCTAAGAAGAACAACACAGGTGAGCTACATGATGCATATAATGAGTGTTTTTGAATGTATTGTACTGTCTGTCTGTCTGTCTTACTGGGTTTCCTTTCAGTCCAGGGACGCCAGGTGATCCAGGACTTCCCCTCTCTCCCTGTGGAAGAAGCACCAGACTTTAGCCTTTCACCTCCAACATACCTTAAACCATTTAACATGACCTCAGGCCTAATATCTGTCAAAGCAAAGAGCAGCTATGCCTGTCCCCAGGTTTACCTTTGGTCCATCCTCTCCAGATAGGCCAGAGGGACCAGGTCTTCCAGGGCGACCGGGATCACCCTAAAGACGACACACACACACACACACACACACACACACACACACACACACACACACACACACACACACACACACACACACACACACACAGAGTCAGGCAGAGTTTAACCACATATTGGATTACTGATATAGTTTTTGTTTTTAAGTGAAGACCATGTACCTTTTCTCCATTAGTACCAGCAAAACCACGTTCACCGACGTCTCCAGGGTGACCATCAGGACCCTACAAAGCATCGAACACAACAACATAAATAGGCCATAACACAACACATTATGGCTGTACTGATCATTTAAAATAGTGTTGAATGTCATACTCTGTCGCCTGGGTCTCCTTTGCAGCCGGGAGCGCCGATCCGTCCAATTTTACCCTGGTGAGAAGAAAAAGATAAAGGGGAAAAAACTACATTACAAAACTGGAGCTTCTCTGCAAAATCAGACATCCACTATTTGAAACTTGAATCAGTTTTATTAAGTCTGTAATAACTAGGTTGCATCTTGTTCCCTAAATGTACTCGTCAATATCAGCCTTATACAGCACCTACCTTCTGTCCATCTGTACCATTGCGCCCTTCAACGCCAGCCACGCCCTAATGTCAAAGAAAAGAGACACTTAGAAGAGAAAGACCGATACCACCTTTACAAAATGAATGATAATTAACAGATTTGGTTAAGCAATAAATCATAAATAAGAAAAAAGTCCTACCTTTTTCCCCTGAGTACCAATCTCTCCCTGTGGGCAGACACAAGATCAGCAGTGATTTTACTACGATCAATATGTGCTTATTCATTCAACAGATTATGAACTCATTTGCCTCCAGATTTTATTATCTTTCATCTACAAACCCATTCATTTATTCAAAGACTTAAGTCATGCACTGATGAACCTAATCCACACAAAAGGAAAGCAATGCTTCACCTTATCGCCTTGTACACCTGGTTGTCCCTACAGAGAGGAAAAAGCGAAAAGAAAAATTGTTTATGACACTATAGATACAAACAAACGTGATACTGTAGTAAATATGGGCTGATGGGTAGGTGGATGTTCAGTGCCTTACTTTGCTACCGGGCTGACCGATGGGACCCTCGATACCGGGGTCTCCTGGGCGACCTTTTAATCCTTTTAGACCTGGGTCGCCGTTGTCTCCTTTAGCTCCCTGCAGTCAACGAGTTAAAAGGAGAAAATATGTGAATGATGAGGATGAAAGTCACGAGTGTGCAGTTTCTGTAAGTGTGTGTGTACGTGTGTGAAGCTCACTTTTTGTCCTCGGGGACCTGTTGGACCGTCAGGCCCTGGTGTCTCCAGACAGGTCACATTGTAACACTATGTCATACAGGAAATGAAGACATACAGTCAGTGTTGATACAGTCTGAAACATAAATCTTTATGATTATTAGTTGTGTGTGTATTCTTACCTGTACAAACGCCAAATGTTTCTGTGAACACAAATGGAACAAGGTGTGAGCAGGAGAGGCATTCAGCATGTTTCGTGTTTCTCTGTGTGTCTCTGTGGGTGTGTTTGTGTGTTACCATGGTGTCAATGATGCGGTTAATGGTGTCTTCATGTATGATGGCTCTGCCCTGGCTCAGATCCACAGCCATGAAATCCCTCCTGTAGACGCTCGCAGGAGAGTTGGCAATCTCCCTCAGCCCCGTCTCTTCGATGTTCCTCGATGCCGCCACAACAAACATATGGATGTCCTTCTCGCGAGCCCTCTCTGCTGCCATTTTGATGCCCCCGCATGGGTTCGCAGTCACGTGGCCGTCAGTGATGACCACAGCGAATCGAACTAAACTGGGGTCGGTAGTAGAGGGAAAGCGCAGCATTTTTTCGGTCATGTTGCTGATGGCGCAGTCGGTGTGAGTACCCTTACCCAGGTATTGGATTGCCTTGACGCCCTGGAAACATTGACAAGTGTGACTTGTTAAGGCTGGATTACCAATCAGGAAAAGCAGGCAACTGCCTAGGCACCCAAGACCCTCAGGGGCCCTGAAGGTATCTGCGTCACTCTGGGGTAATTTGATTTATTGATTGATATAAATTGAAATGGTATGGGACTAAAGGTGGCTCCTGTATTTTAACCTAATCTTCAGATGCTGTGTCGGAATAATAAAATAAATAACCATGGAACACATTTTGGGGATACACTTATTCGTTATCTGGCAAAGAATTAGATGAGAAGAACTCTCATATGTATCCGTTTAGTATATTGTCAGTTAGCTTAGCACAAAAACTAGCCTTGCTGTATGTAAAAACAGCAATGCTTTGCTTTACAGAGGTTATGCACTGGATTATTTCTTGGCTAGCCAGTTGCCAGGTGACCAGCGGAGACTCCAGGAAGTTTACTGCTCCCAGTCAAGAAATAGTCTGGCACATAATTCCCCATACAACGGCTAATTGTAATTTTTACATGTTCGTTTTTGTATGAATTAAACAAACAATATATAACTTGTTAATTTGTGAGCTTTAGAAGTGCTGGTATGCGGTTTCCCCGTTTCCAGTCTTTGTGCTAAGCTGTTGTCATTGGCGTCAACAAGTGTGTGGTGAGCTAAAAAACAAACATGAAGACCATGCGGTCACAGGTCAGGGCTTAATGGTGTTTTAAGCCCCCAGCATCTCCTTCCAGGCGGCGCTTTGACCGTTGACTTCAAGGCACCTCACCCTAACCTTAACCCTAACCCTAACCATAACCACTGCCTAATCCTAGTGCGAGAGTAGAGTAGTAGTAAGTAATAGACTAATAGAGACGTTGGGGGCTTAAAACACTGATAAACCAGGTCAGAAATCTCCATCCACAAAGATGCAGAACTCTTTAATTTAATTGCCAACATGTGATGATGCCTGGTGCAGCTGTAACCAGTATTGTACATCATTTGTAGGCTAAATGTCAAAGTTATCAAATTCCTCTAATTCAGTACTTGGTTAGGTACATAAAACACCCAAATTTGATCTATACAAACTATTTAATCTTAAACTTGATGGTATCTGGGATGTGTGTGTGTCACTCACAGTGATGAAAGTGGCCTTGGGTCCGATGGTACTGAACTCTTTCTGGATCTGGGAGAAGTGCAGTCCACCGATATTCCAGTTGATCCGCACGACACCTTTAAGTTCAGCATCTTCCAAACGCTCTGCAAACAGCGCAGCGAATGTCTACAACAACAAGGTACAACATATTATACAACATGGCTAATACAACCCACTTGGTCGAGTGTCATTAAGGGATGATGACACTATAAAACAGGGATATTTAGTGTTGCAGAAAAATGAGGAACCTTGATGCTCTCCACCAGCGCTCCAGGGGGTGGCTCCTGCATGGCGATGGTCTCAGATGTGTCTATGGTGAAGTACACGTCTACTGCACAATCATTCTGCTCTGGACGAAACACAGAAAAAAACACAGGTAAAGCTTCCATGAAAAGTGCAATGCATTTAAATCAGCAAGATGAAATGCTCCATGTTATGTCACTAAAACTGTTCACATTTTAACATGCCATGTTACTATGGCTGTGAGGGATCAGATTCATGGCACTCACTGTTGCACTGTTGTGTTGGCTGGCCGTGAGTCAGGGCTCCAAAAAGAAGACAGAGCACGATGACCTCTAACCCCAGCATCTTCCTCTTCTCTTGTCTGACACACAAGGGCACAAGACACTCCACTGAGCCAACAATCTGCTTGTGTATTTCTCACTTTATGTCTCAAGATCAATAAAGTGAAAAAATAACTCATGGAAAAGACAGAAAATACAGAAAAAAACACTGAATCGCAGAAATGGAAAGACATATATGTGACAGAAAAAAGGATTATATGTGTCTATCTTAAAATAACCAGCAGTCTAATAGCCTTTCACTCCGGTGTAGTCTAATAATACAGAATTGTCTTGTCATTCCACATTATTATTGTCATGTAATTATTTAGTAGTAGTTGATTGCCAAAATATTCAGATTCATAGTTATAATTTCTTTTTCTAGATTCTGCATCTGGTATCAGTTAATTGTATGAAGAACACTGACTACTACTGACTGTCCCATGTCCCAAAGGAACAAAATGGCTGCCACAGAGTTATGTAATAGGTTTGAAATGATCAAGTGTTACACATGGCTTTTCTTTCTTGTATTTAATGGTGGACATAGAAACGACTGATCTTAACATAGGCTGACATTTGCCTTATAATGGATTATTTATGCAGAAACCTGGACAAAGGCCTTAACATGCTGCCAAACTTCAGCCATAACCAATAGAAGTTCAATCAGATGCACTAAATATATACAGGCCTAAGTGCTTGAACGGCTTAAAAATTAAACTTATTACCTTATCTAAATATAGCACCTCATTGTTTTAAGTCAATAAAAGATTTTACAAACATGACTGCGTGATGAAACAAAATGAACAGACATGCATTTGGCAGCATAGAGCCCTCCAGAGGCTTTCCCTTCCCTCGCAGCGAACCTCTGTTCACCTGTTCGGGGGCCCTGGCACATTGATCCTTATTTGTAATTTGACTACACAAACACAAATTTATGTAAGGATATGCATTATGTAGTCTCACATTGCCAGACCTTCCTCCACAGTGCTGCGGAGGAAGGTCTTGCTAGTTCATACAGCATTCCAGGATGGGAGAAAAATCGTGTTCTGGTTTATTGGCATTTCTTAATTAAATTCTGACAAGACAGGTAATCATGCTGGACCTGCCTGTCCTTTATTATCTAAGGTGTGCATATTCCAAGACAAATTATTAATCAGATTACCACAAACCAACCAGCTGACACACACTTGATAAGAGGCCTTCAGGGCCCCTGAGAGGTGGGGCCCGGGACAGTGCACACTTTGCCTGATTATTAATCCCACCTTGCTGGATGTGCAGAAAGGAAGGGCCTCTGGAGGGCAGCTGACAGCCCTTACATCCATTGAACACTCAGCACACTGGTAGCAACATGTTTTTAAAGCCTACAGTTGGTCTATCAGTCACTCTTCATCAGCTACAAGATCTCAGCCAGCGAGTGTCCGCCACTAGACATCCTGCCAACTGTATTCACTGCATCTTTACAAGTGACCAATCGGAGAAAACTTCTTCCTCTTAAGAAAAACATTTATAATATAAATTTCACTGTCAATAAATGCCATCCCACGAGCAGTTTGCCTTAAAATTATAATTTTGAAGGTAGTTATTAAAAAATAATGTAATTTGAAGTACATTCAATTTACACTAAATACAAAAATATTTTCAGACACATAATTTTAAGAACATTTTAAGAGCACACCAACCAGCCACGCGCTTTGCTGTGGCTCCCTCAGGCGGACGGACAGCTGTGAGCAGCGAAGGAGTCGCTCCTGCAGATGTTCCCACTCCTCTCTCACTGTAGTGTCCAGGCCATGGGAATGAGTGGGAGACCCCATAGCCTTTCACCACTGCACAAGTAAATATCATGCAAGAACATGCAGAGATACCAGCACGACTGATAGAGCCCATGTTTTATATATGTTTTTTTATTTTTTCTCCTTGGGTTATTACTTGGATTTTGAAGGAGTTGCGTACTACTCAGTTTGTTCTTGCGCAGCATTTTGGTTTGGCTGGGAAAACCCCTCATTTCTGTTGATGAGAGTAAGTTTGAAGACATGCAAAGAGGCAAAGAGAAAGACAGATAGAGACACAAGGAGAAAGAAGGAGACAGATAGAGATTGGTACTTGTGCGTAAAAGTGCTGCTTACCTGAACTCTTTCCAACAACTTCAAAACTTCGTTAGCAGCTGATCCTCTGTTGATTTATCTTCTCATATCAGCAGGAGGTAAAAGCCGAGAAAGAAAAGGGAGATACGGGAGTTAGAAAATGGGGAACAAAGCTCTGGATGGGCTTTCACTTCCCGCAGAAGAGCCGTCCGTTCGCTCTCCTGTCCCGGTCCAGTCCCAGCAACAAGCTCTGATCCCTCCTCCTGTACGCGCACGACGCACCCCACTGCTGTCCGCTTGGAGGCGCCATGGCTCCTCAGGAGCCCGTGTAAGGGCGCGCGCGTGTACTCCCAGTATTACTGCCATGAACCAGTAAAAGAAGATGCCAAAGCGCAGCTTGAGTTTTGAACAGCCCCCCACACCTCTCCACAAACAGATTGTAATGCCCTTTTAGTATCCGTAGATATTACATTTTTATGGATGTGTCCCTCAGCCGAACACATGGGAACCCTGGGGACACTGAGCTTTCATGTCCCTGAGATAGAGCATTTAGGAGGTTTTCACAGTTAATCTCACACATGTGGTGAGTCAGTTTGAAATAGAACAGGATAAAGAGTAGACTTAACCCCCATACTCATAAACACACACACACACACACACACACACACACACACACACACACACACACACACACACACACACACACACACACACACACACACACACGGACCCTGCTTATGTCTGGTGGTCTGGTTACAATTAGTAGGCCGAGTGAGATGAGTTTATACTCGATATAAACAGCAACAGACTGCTCATGAGTCTGCTCACCATGTTTATACGCATGTAGGTGCTTCAGCTGCATGTTTGGCTATCCGTATGTGTTAGAGTGTTGGTGGGAGGTCTCCCTGTGAGAGGATTTACCATGTTTTTACACATCTGCACAGAAACTTACTTCTACACATGTAAAGCATGTAAAGCATATTTCTTGTCAGTTCATTGTTGCTGCAGACAAACACTTGAGCATATCAGAGGGTCTAATTTGCTTGAATTCTCTGATGTGGCCTGCCACCTAATGTTTTATCGAGGCCAGGATACGGGAGGCGATGTCGTGAACAGGCTTTTACTAGGGCTGCACGATATGAGGAAAATATTTGATATGTGATAATGTTGTTGAATATTGCAATATTACTTATTACTTGCGATAAATAAACAGATTAAAGTGGACTCAGTTCTGCCTTACTGCTGCTTTCAGTATTCTGCTGGAAGACCACAAATTGCTTGTTGAATTTAAAACAAATAAAAGGAAACTATTTCCAACATTCTTTTATTGAACAAACTGAACATTGAATTAAATAAAAAGGCACTACTTAAAAAAGAATGTTACATTTGAAAGTGCAGTTTTCTACTGATATTTGATTTCAACTATATTTCAACTAACACAAAAAATCTCTGAGTGTCTTCCGCGATATGTCGCAGCCTTTTGCGATGTATTTATTGTGACAGTTGATATCGCAATGATGATAAAAAACAATATATTGTGCAGCCCTAGCTTTGACATCAAAGTCCACATCCATCCGTCCCATGAGAGGGAGATGGGGGGGCCATTTGGGTCAACTGAGTATGGCAAGTGCTTACGTGAATGACCAGAGACTGGAATCCATATCTTTAGGAATATCACATCACAAGTTTGATCTGACCTCATCCGTCATTAGACATGGCTGATGTTGCATTTGCAGAACCGTAACATATATATAGACACAAGTTTTTCCGTTTTAATCCCTCATGCTTTTTAAGTTTAACTTTATCTGAAGGTATAGTGGGCTGTCATCAGTCTAGGGGTGGATGGAGGTGAGACAGCAGTCTGCATTTTACTTAGTGCAAAGAAAAGAAGAGAAGGAGTAGGAGAAGGGCAGCTTCTGGAGAGAGTTATTACTCTATAAAGCGGTTCTCTCTGTCTTGGCCCATGAAGAGTTTTTCCTTAAAAAGAGAAGAGGAGAGTGGCGCAGTTAGCGTGCGTGTGCGTGTGCATGTGATTGAGAGGGTGGGGGGTTCTGGTCTCTCTTAAAAGTGTGACTCATAGAATAGGAATGACCTCCCTTCCAAATAAGAGTAAACCAGTCTCTGTTCTCCTCACACACACACACACACACACACACACACACACACACACACACACACACACACACACACACACTCTCGCACTCTTTTTTCATTATTTCTTTCACATGGACTGAAAGAACGTTACAGTCTGGGGGGATTTCTGTATAATCAGTTCCAGAATCATAAACAGTTCTACTCTCCCAACATCGCTATAACTTTTTTTCTCACTATTCCATGGAAAACACACAAGGAGCGACTCAATTTTTGTCATATGCAAACAAGCACAAACACAAAAGACAAGGCGACAATATAGACATAAAAGCAAAGCAAGCATATGCACACACATGCACAAATCCACACATTCAAACAGCAGATACATGTTCATCTGCAGCATGCCCAGATACGACTGTCTGCATGTATGGGAGTGATACTGTTCAGTCAGATGTTTTCCAGTGCAGCTCCTGAATCTGAAATTCTATACACGGTATATATTAAAGAACAAACACACAAGATATTACATTTAACTTATGATAAGCTAACATTTACTTCTCTTTTCATTGGCTTCTTTTTTGGAATCTTTCCCCCTCCTTTCCACCAGATGTGCTTTCTGTTCAGACAAGACAGCTGGGAGTCGTTAACTCAATGCATCATGAACACACACACACACACACACACACACACACACACACACACACACAAATACACAAATACACACACACAGGATTGTGCACAAATCATGAACACGTATGGTTAAGATCATGTGCGAAACTTATGTCACTACCAGTGAATTTCGGTGGTATAAGGTTATTCTGAGGCCTGAGAGTAAGATGGTAGTGAGAGGTCCAATCGCTAGGGCTTCAGAAAAATAGGAGAGAGGAAATTGGGTCTTACTCAAACGACAGAGGAGCCAAGACAAATTTCTGAGGAACAGTCCCCCCCCATATGCGAGAATTTCAGTGGAACAGTTTAACTCACTTTACTGTATTTTCCCCTGCGGTCCTGAGTGTCTCATTGAGCCATAGAGAAGAAAACACTTTAACATTTGTGTGTCCATGTACTGTATATTTTCTGCACATCCAGCAGTGAAGAGTAGGATACAACAAAAAGATGCAGTTTGCAGTGATACACTCTTGACCCCTGAAGGAGGAATTCTGTCTTCTCTTGCCCCTCATCAACAGAGAGGTCAGAGGTCAGGATCGGCTGCAGCACAACAACCCTGGAGCTGGTAGAGATGCGTTGCTCAAGGGCAGCTTAGGAGGCAGATACTTGCTGACATAGTGGGTTTGACTTGAGACTTGTGTTTATATGGAGTCTGCCTACTAAACTGTCACATTGCTGCACTCAGTAGTTAAAGAATAAATCAGCTTTTTTCGACAAACTGAGTCTTTATTAGTGGTCATTATAAAATTTTACTCACTAAGTTAATGGCTAAGATCAGGGGACATGACACATAACTAAAGGTCAACAGGGTGGAAAAAAGAGCAGTCAGATAACAGCGGTGTACGACAGGTTGTTAACATACAACATATTATCATAACATATTAACATATTGTCATATTAATTAAACCACTGTTTTGTGGTTTTAAGAGGCTGTATGGGCACAAAGGTGCTTGACAATGCTTACATAGTGATGTTTAGGAGTAGAGGTGATGGTTCATTTGGGGCAAGCAAATTGGGGCTTTGCAACAGAAAAAAAGTGTAATGTAATGTAAGTGTAAGTGTAAAGTAATTTTCGCATAGGAACAAAATCTGTTGCTTATCTATTGTGAATTCTGATCTTCTGAGACTAACTGGAACGTCTCACTTTTTAATCATTCTGTGCTTATTTGTGTCAGAGTTACGACATGCAGCAAAGGGCGGCAGGTTGGAATTAAACCAAGGCTGCAGTGTAGGATGCTCTACAGAGCACATGCTCTATCAGGTGAGCTACCAGGACACTGAGGGCCAGATCTACTAACGCTTTTGCGCCCACTTCGCAACGTGCACGTAAAAACATGGTGAGGTATGTACATACATGAGGTAAAAGCGCAGACTGCCTGTCGCGGGAACTGAAAATGGCAAATTGCGTTTTCCGTATCATGCATATGCATTCACAGGAGGGTCAAGGGGAAAGTGGGAGTTTTAGGTTAGAATAGGTTTACATGGTTTCATTTTCAAAAAACACCATATTTTTGTTGTACTGCACATTGCTGCAGCTCCTCTTTTCACCCTGTGTTCAGGTCTCTGTTTTAGCTACAGAGTGAGAGCTTCGCATTTGCTCGGCATATCCATCTGGGAACTTTCCGTTGGAGAACTTTTGGGAAAGGGCAAAAATACTGGTTAGCTGATTGGATAACCCATCTGTCTATCACCACCTATGTTGGTATGTCAGATCAAACTCTTGACGAAACCAGTCGGGGGAAGAGCAAATCCATCTTTTCCTCAGAGAAAAGCCTCCAGTGTCGTCTTTTGCTCTTCTTTCAATGAAGGAATACTTTCTAATTCGGATAAAACTTGCGCGATAGCTACGCTCATCTCATCCGTGGAAGCTGCCATGTTGTTTAGACTGAACAGTCGCTTCTCGTTGCGTCACACCTAAACCCGCCTCAAAACCAACGCTGATTGGTCAGTCGTTTGGCGAACGGCTCCAAATTTTCAAGATGCCAGACTGATCTGCGAGTAGAAACACACACACACACACACACACACACACACACACACACACACAAATACACAAATACACACACACAGGATTGTGCACAAATCATGAACACGTATGGTTAAGATCATGTGCGAAACTTATGTCACTACCAGTGAATTTCGGTGGTATAAGGTTATTCTGAGGCCTGAGAGTAAGATGGTAGTGAGAGGTCCAATCGCTAGGGCTTCAGAAAAATAGGAGAGAGGAAATTGGGTCTTACTCAAACGACAGAGGAGCCAAGACAAATTTCTGAGGAACAGTCCCCCCCCATATGCGAGAATTTCAGTGGAACAGTTTAACTCACTTTACTGTATTTTCCCCTGCGGTCCTGAGTGTCTCATTGAGCCATAGAGAAGAAAACACTTTAACATTTGTGTGTCCATGTACTGTATATTTTCTGCACATCCAGCAGTGAAGAGTAGGATACAACAAAAAGATGCAGTTTGCAGTGATACACTCTTGACCCCTGAAGGAGGAATTCTGTCTTCTCTTGCCCCTCATCAACAGAGAGGTCAGAGGTCAGGATCGGCTGCAGCACAACAACCCTGGAGCTGGTAGAGATGCGTTGCTCAAGGGCAGCTTAGGAGGCAGATACTTGCTGACATAGTGGGTTTGACTTGAGACTTGTGTTTATATGGAGTCTGCCTACTAAACTGTCACATTGCTGCACTCAGTAGTTAAAGAATAAATCAGCTTTTTTCGACAAACTGAGTCTTTATTAGTGGTCATTATAAAATTTTACTCACTAAGTTAATGGCTAAGATCAGGGGACATGACACATAACTAAAGGTCAACAGGGTGGAAAAAAGAGCAGTCAGATAACAGCGGTGTACGACAGGTTGTTAACATACAACATATTATCATAACATATTAACATATTGTCATATTAATTAAACCACTGTTTTGTGGTTTTAAGAGGCTGTACGGGCACAAAGGTGCTTGACAATGCTTACATAGTGATGTTTAGGAGTAGAGGTGATGGTTCATTTGGGGCAAGCAAATTGGGGCTTTGCAACAGAAAAAAAGTGTAATGTAATGTAAGTGTAAGTGTAAAGTAATTTTCGCATAGGAACAAAATCTGTTGCTTATCTATTGTGAATTCTGATCTTCTGAGACTAACTGGAACGTCTCACTTTTTAATCATTCTGTGCTTATTTGTGTCAGAGTTACGACATGCAGCAAAGGGCAGCAGGTTGGAATTAAACCAAGGCTGCAGTGTAGGATGCTCTACAGAGCACATGCTCTATCAGGTGAGCTACCAGGACACTGAGGGCCAGATCTACTAACGCTTTTTTAAGCCCACTTACAACGTGCGTAAAAACATGGTGAGGTATGTACATACATGAGGTAAAAGCGCAGACTGCCTGTCGCGGGAACTGAAAATGGCAAATTGCGTTTTCCGTATCATGCATATGCATTCACAGGAGGGTCAAGGGGAAAGTGGGAGTTTTAGGTTAGAATAGGTTTACATGGTTTCATTTTCAAAAAACACCATATTTTTGTTGTACTGCACATTGCTGCAGCTCCTCTTTTCACCCTGTGTTCAGGTCTCTGTTTTAGCTACAGAGTGAGACATCTCACTGCTGTAACATCTTTGTTGGCAGTCGCACATGCGTAGTAGCTAGGTAAGGATCATATCAGCTAGCTAGCTGTTTAAACAACTTCGGTCAGTTACAAGGCAGGATTGGCTGTGAGACTTCTTCTAAACAAGGGCGCACTTCCAACTTTGTGTGGAATACCTGCAGAACAGGGACATGTAAGTAGTTATCTTGTAGATTATGGTGAACTAGTGTGTGTTGTAGCAGTGTTTGATATTGAGAACGAGCTAGCATGCTAGCGCTAGCATGCTACGGTTAGCCCCTTCGTTTCGGCTAGTGCCGTAGAAAGCCCTGCAGATTTTGAACAGCTCACCCAGAGACTGAAGGCAGGTTACATTCAGAAACCGTATCTCACTCAAAACAGCATGGATGTTTTTTCCAAGTTTGTATGCATGTGGAAGCACCAGAGACACAAAATAACACCCCAAATACCTGAAAAAAGTGATTTTTTCATAATATGGGCACTTTAAAAGCAAGTGTAAACCAGCCGCAAGCAGGTTTCCTCACATACGCATATGCCATATATCCGACCAAGATGAAGACATAGGCCAAGGAGACGAGCTGAAAGGATTTTTTGCCACAATGATCAGACTTTTTCAGTTGAGTGAACACAAAATCATTAAGCGTTACAGATTAAGCAGCCATGCAATATTATAATATAATATAATCTCCGACTCAGCGTTCACATTCCATTCCAGCAGTTGTTAAACTCCTCGCTACATTACAAATATTGGCATCAGAATCATTTCAAACAGTCATAGTATCAGCAGTGGGAATATCGCAGTCTGCACTCAGCCATATAATAGCACAAGTACTTAATGCTTTGCTACAGCGCAATTTATGGTATAGTGGGCGGAGGAAGGTGCTGATTACCCGATGAACTGCAGGTTTGATAAATACGACGTAAGCTGAAGTATCACAGTGTGCGCTTTCTGTTGGTTGGCCATGGTGCTGATAACGCTACGTTTGCAAATGTAGGTAAGTAAGTAAGTTTATCTGATTAGGACAATGCACATTAATCAACATTTCTGTAAATGCACCAGTGTTAGCCAGTCGGTTAATTTTCAACTGTAGTCCTAGTATGCATGTCTTTATGGTGGGAAGAAACCGGAGCACCTGGAGGAAACCCACGCAAACACGGGGAGAACATGCAAACTCCACACAGAAAGGCCCGGAACGACCTGGACTCGAACCCAGAACTCGAACTGTGAGGCAGAAGTGCTAACCACTTAGCCACCGTGCTGCCTAAAGGTACATGAGGGCCTGAGATATGTACATGTACGTATATCCAATAATTTTAGTATCATATTGAAGTTATTTGAGAGCTTTCACTACTCTGACTTTTCTTTTACCAAAGACTCTAGAAATGAGACACCTGTAAGAAAATTTTGAGAGTCCACACAGTGATCACTGTGAGACTAAACCATCTATATTTCTCTGGAGTGACAATTGAGATGAATGAGAAAATGCACAATGTCTTATTTGGTTGACTAGTTTCATCTTGAATTTTACTTCCTTTGCTATGGGTCATATAATTCTGGAATAACCGCCAATAGGAATGCTTTGGTGACATAAACTGGCCACCGGTTAGTATAGCAAGTTGAGTTGGTTTCAGATGCTGCAGTGGCTAATGTGTTCAACCAATCAATGTACACTTACATCACACCAGGTTCCTCTTGTGCTTTACTCTAGAATAGAACCTAAAAAGTCCATCAAAACAGCGTTCTAAGAACTACGATCCTCCAAAAATCGACAGTCACATGCCATGAGAATGGGAGAACAACAATACGCATGCCCAAAGCCTTTGGCAAGAATGCAAATTGCAGAAATTTGAAGCCAAGTGGGAGCTGATATCCTGCTGCGACACTGGAATTTGAATGGCTATTTTGTCATTTGCTCGTACTTAGCAGAAGTTAGTATTTCTTTTAAAATAACTATAGAGTAAAGTAACTGTGGTCACCATGAGCAATGTGGATTATCTTCTACAGCACAAATTTGAAAGCCATTCATCCAAAAGTAAGGAATATTAGGAGATATTTCACTCTGGACAAAAGTGGTGGCCCAATCTACCGCTCAACATTGCCCTAGAGACGCACCGCTAGAACAGCTAAGAACTGTGCTCACAGCTACATAAATTACAGTGGGTCAAAATTGAGTGAGCCTACAAAATCAAACTGAGTAGTAGTCTTAAAGTTTGCCTCCATTTTCTCTTTTTGACCCCACAGTTAACCTGACTCTGCCAGATGGATTGCTTCGCATTTGCTCGGCATATCCATCTGGGAACTTTCCGTTGGAGAACTTTTGGGAAAGGGCAAAAATACTGGTTAGCTGATTGGATAACCCATCTGTCTATCACCACCTATGTTGGTATGTCAGATCAAACTCTTGACGAAACCAGTCGGGGGAAGAGCAAATCCATCTTTTCCTCAGAGAAAAGCCTCCAGTGTCGTCTTTTGCTCTTCTTTCAATGAAGGAATACTTTCTAATTCGGATAAAACTTGCGCGATAGCTACGCTCATCTCATCCGTGGAAGCTGCCATGTTGTTTAGACTGAACAGTTGCTTCTCGTTGCGTCACACCTAAACCCGCCTCAAAACCAACGCTGATTGGTCAGTCGTTTGGCGAACGGCTCCAAATTTTCAAGATGCCAGACTGATCTGCGAGTAGAAAACTGGAGCTTGCGAGATCAGGACGGTTTCACGAGGCTAACTCACAGTAGCAATGTAACCGCATCCCAGATCAGCAACAAATTTGCAAGACTTAAATAGTCTACAGCTATGCCAGCGGCTAAGGCTGTATACTTATTATTAAATGTTAAAAAGTTCAGACGCAACATGTGAACACAATGTCAGCATGTTAACATATACACAAGGACAATGCTAAAATACTGAGGTTAAGGTTATCATGCTAACATTTGCTAATTAGCACTAAACACAAAGCACTGGATTTTTTTTGACTAGATAGAAAGTCAGGGGATCACTAAAGTATAAGAGGGTTTATGTAAAATTACATTAGGAGGATCTTTAGCGGTATATTTATGTATCAACATATGAAAATTGATCTTTGTATACTGGCTTTTGAAGCCACAGATTTCAAGTCGTATGTGTGGAAAAAAGTGAGCTGAGACACTTGGGGTAGCAACCTTTATTGAAGGAGGTCTTACAACACTACTTAAATTTTGTTCCTCAGGTAAAAATATCTTCTTAAACAACATGGGTAGAGGCGGACACACTGAGACTAATAGCACCACAGATAATAACAAGGTGTGGAACTTACAGCTGAGAGGATCTAAAAAAGGTACACACTGTTTTCTGTGTGTATGTGGGTGTGAGGGACTAAATCCCATTAGGTTTCTTTTTTTCAGCATTCAACCATGACTGATGTTTTCCTACACGACTGATGAAGCACGGATGTGTGTGTGTGTGTGTGTGTGTGTGTGTGTGTGTGTGTGTGTGTGTGTGTGTGTGTGTGTGTGTGTGTGTGTGTGTGTGTGTGTGTGTGTGTGATAGAGGCCTCTCTGCTGCACAGAAAACAAAGAACAGGTTTCTGTCATTCTGTCATTTAAACCGGTGACCCCAGCACAGCTGTTTATGGAACAAGCGCCCAAGGCTCCACATAAAACATCACCTCCACATACAGTACATAATTGATGTTGACACAGAGGCGCTCACACATACAGATGCACACACTCGGGCAGAATCACACATGTTGAGTCCGGCTGCCGGGTCCTCATTAGTACCACGGGATGGGTTTGTTTGGGGGTCTGCCTGATGGCATGTCCTGTTTTGTCGGTATGGTGATGTAATAGAGCTTTCAAGTGATGTTGGGTTTGAGTTTTTACTAAGTTAGCTTTTCCAACTGACCTTTTCAATATGTTTTATACTGTAGGGGCAAAACCTCAAATAAGGATGACTGGCCAATCATGCGCCAGCCTTCCAGGTTAACAATCATTTAGGTTTGAGAAGAACTTGCCAAATAATTTGTATGTTTTCAATCCACAGCCGCAGTTGTAAAATTGTGACACCACAAATCCAACACCACTTCAAAGAGTGGTAAGAGCTACAAAATTATTCCAACATTAAACCCTAAACACAAATCGTTTGAATGGAAGGAGCTCCAGTCCTGGAGAGAGACAGGAGAGTGTAGCCATTTTCAAACCAAACTAATACATTTAAGTAACACACTAACTGAAAGTGATGCAGAATACCTGAGGAGAATCAACTCAATGCATTTAAAAGCTAGAAATGTAGTTTAGTTGTGGCCATAACTGACGTCTCTCCAGGTCCGAAGCAACCCCCTTTGAAGTGGGAATTCTTTACCCTGAACTTTGCTTGCCAGGCAGCAATTCCACCCAGTTGTGTAATGTCAAACAATCTCTAACACTCAAAAATTGTTTAGGTCAGCACCATCATTTGGGATATCATCTAATGACCCTAGCACAGGCACACAATCTGCCCCGGAGGTTCAAGTCAGGGTAATAAGGTCTCATGCAATTTCATGAAGACATTTCCATTGCCTGCCACACTAGCGTAATTATGGAACCCACGCAACTTCTAGGAAAGGCCCGCCCTTCAATAGCATTCACACACTACTGTTGGCCAGGCGTCCATGCTTACGCAAGGTAACGTAACCCGATTTGTTCAGGTCCTATCCCCTGACCAATCGGCTATCTTAACCTTAACCACTAAAGTTACGTGGGTTACATAATAACGCGCCACACAATCATTCGTCATATTGTGAGACTTTTTAAAAAAAAAAAAAAAAAAAAAAAAAAAAGGTTTTACTCAAACAAAGTGTATGGTAAATGAGTGAGACTGAATATTCATATTGGGACTAAAAATCTAAAGCGTGTTGGTCCTGTTGTCCGAGGGCCCCTCCCTCAGGGCATGGACACCCTGCGGGAGACGGTTTGGTGGAAGACTCCGCGGAGCAGAGAGGCGTAGTCTGGGACACGGAACAGGTGGCGCTGGGCGTAGGTGATGTCGTCCCGCCGCCCCCTGCTCACCAGCGTGCGCAGGTTGGCCTCATTGACTTGGCTGCCAACGGAGATGACAAAGAGCTCCACCCCGGCGTCCGCCACCTCACGAACGCGCTTTTCCAGCTGGGGCTCGGTGACGGCCTGAGACCTGCCGTCAGAGAACAGCACCAGCTTCTTCCTGCCTCCTGATGCATCCCCACGGCCACGTAAATTCTTCATGGCAAATGCCATGGCTTCTAACACGTCGGTGCCGTCATTTTGGAAGGCCGCCTGTTCGATGCGACGAGACAGCACGGTCAAATTGGTAGTTAGCGCCTGCTCCATACTGGCGCTTCGGCTGTACTGGCCCAGACCCACTCTGACAGTGGCACCGCGCTTCTTCTCGCTAGTCAGGAAACGCTCGGCCAAGCGGTGGACAAAGTCCTTGCTTGTTTGAAAGTTCTTCTGGCCCACACTGGCCGAGCTGTCCATCATCACCAAAATATCGGCACTTTCAGAGAAAGAGACTGAAACACACCAAATACATCTGATTAATAGCTGTTTTTAATGGTTCTGTAAATGACAGACTGGAAGGTGCAAGACAGCCAAAAAAAGCGATTTTACAATTTTCAATTCACTTGTAAATTTTATAGTTTAATTTGTTGGTTGTTTTATGTTTTATTTTTAACTCTCATTTACTGTGCAACCTATAGACAGAATGTGAGATGGGAAAAACAATGCTACTACGTAAAGCTATAAATGGCAACTTGGGTCAACAGCATTTGCAGACTGATCTCATAAAGTGGCGTATGTATGACACGCCAATTCGTATGACATTTTGGTGTTTTATCAAGACGCATAATTGGTTTTTAGCGTGTTTTTCAAGGCCGTTCTGCTGCCATTGACCAACATTATATGTGAATTTTAGATTGGCTTTTTTCTGCCGTTTGTTTCTTTTGTAAATTTCTTTTTTTAAGCCTTCCCCAGTGTTTCTTTCCTAAAACCAACCGTTTATTGTTTTCCTAAGCGTGTATACAGCGTAGACGTAAACGTGGATAGCTCAAAATGCATACAGATAATATAATAATAATATGTTTACGCAAAGTAATGATGCCATGTTGGCATTTGATAAGGTAAACATCAAAATAAGTGAACCATGGTCCAATCAAATGCGAAACTATTATTATTGACAAAGAAAAACAGACTTACTGGGACATTTGTAGTCAGGGCACCTCTTTTCTGAATGAGAGAACAAGAGGGTTAATAATTCAGTTTATTTGGGGTTGGTACAAAATGTTAATATCAAAATTACCAATGATATATGTGTGAGTGTGTGCACTTATGTGTGTTGTTTGTGTTCACCTTGACAGATTCTGGCTGTGAGGTTCTGCAGGAAAGAGTCATCTAACAGCTCTGCAAAGTTGTCCAGGACAAAGGAAAAGCCTGGTTTGGGGTCATTCTTACAAACCAATTCCCCAAGCTGCTCGTTGTTGGGCTCACGGCCTGAGTAGTCCTTCACTCCTAAACCACCCACCTGGGGAGGACAAAATAGGTGTTAAGTTTTGCGGGTTCTTTAAATTTTTTTAGTCTACGAGTGGCACGGGCGTTTACTGTCTATTGAGGTGTATTGTACTCACCCGGAGATCATTACCACAGAGTACGTTGAGGGGAATCGTATCCCTTGAAATATCAGAACGTCCGTCCGTGAGAACGATAACAACTTTGTTCTCATGAGTCATTTCAACGATTGTGTTCTTCAGAGCAAAGTCAAGGGCCTCGCCTGTGTACGTGGCCTCAGCCAGCCACTTCATTTCTCTCACTTTCCTGTACACACACACACACACACACACAAAAAATCACAAATCAATGGCTATTTAAGAAAATGTATGAGACTCCAACATATGTAAATATTGTTGCTCTGCCACAAATGAGGCGATTGATATGTATTTCATCATCCTTTAGACTTACATAAGTCTGGATTGTGTTTTAGCCTAGCTTAGCACAAAGATGGGAGTAAGGCAAATGGTTACCCTCGGTCAAGATGAAACTATGCCTACAGTTCTACATCCTTATTTACATGTAGCATTGTGTTAGCCAGCAAGCTTGTTACCAATTCCATGCATGGGTGGGGGAAGAATTCAAAATGTAGGACACAGAACATTTTTAACAGAGTAGATGCAGATTTCTGTATTTTGGTGGCTTTTTTTCAAAAATAATTTTTGGACTTTTATTGACTTTATCGATGGGACAGATTAAGTTGGTCAAGTGGGAGAGAGAGGAGGATGACACGCAGCAAAGGGCCGCAGGTCGGAACAGAACCCGCGGCCGCTGCGACAAGGACTGAACCTCTGTAGCCTACATGGGACGCACGCTCAACCAGGTGAGCTGACCAGGCGCCCCTTCTGGTGCCTTTTAACAGGTGGTTTGATACTTTTAACTGGCTATACTAAAATTACCTTCTCATTTCATATTTGAAGAAAAGACACCCGGCAACCTCTGGTGCTGAAAAATAAAGCCCAAAATTGCAGTTCCTCGAGTGGCCACTTGAGGCTGGCTCCAAAAGGGAGTTAATCCCCATACACTGCCTTGGTAAAATGCCCTTTACAGCAGAATTAAACAGCCTGGTACAAAAAACAGTTTTGGTCTCTATAGCTAAGTTCCCTTTTCATGACAACTGAACAAGGGGTGATTTTTTTTTTTTTTTTTTAAACTCACCCGTTTAAATTATGTTCAGGCTTTAAGTTGCATAACCTAATTAAGGGCGTTCTGCTTTGAGTGAAAAGTGGACTGCCGTCACAGGAGGCGAGCATACACTGTACGCTTCATTCGGCCTGCCACAGCTCCATCCACGCTCCAACTCTTTGACCATTTTTGGATTAGCCGGGAGGTCACAGAGACTATGTGCATATTTTATACAGTCTATGAGAAAATCCCAATTTGCGCATTTCCCAAAATTTGAAACTACTCAAGAATGTTTCAGTTTCTGTTCATAATAAACACGGTAAAAACACAAATGTGTTAAAAGGCCACTTGAGAGGTGTTGCAAAGCACTTTTGATAAAGCAAGGCTGACTGTATTCCCATGCTACTATTTTTTGCCAAGCTAGTTTGAACATGTTGTGGGGCAATTTCTTAAGTGGTGCAAAGAGACGATATAAGAGATTGATCTCCTATAATAATAAGACAGCAAACAAGAGACAACACTTGAAAATAAAAAGCCAATATTGAGTTAGTAAATTAGCAACTGCACTGCTTGTTCTTGGAGAGGGTTATGCGCTTATTGCAATACTAAAACACAGAATTCATTGCATATGAACTCACTGTTTAAATGCGAGGAGGCTACCAATCCCCTTGCCCAGTCGGACAATTTCTTGGGCTTGCGATCCACTGTACTGGACTACACTTAACCCAGAGTCATTACCTGCAAACTGGAAAGAAAAGCATTGCATGGTGACTGCGTGTTTTGGTCTGTGTGTTATGTTTACGAGCATGTGTTTTCCTCTGTCAACATTTCTGCGTCCCACCCATCCTGACTAATTATATCCACACTGGAAGAGGAGAGTCACTGGAGAGACATAAAAGCAAGTTCCAAAACCTGAGGCAATATCTTTCATTCACAATTTCTATTTTGAGGTCTGTTTTCAGGGCAGCATTTCCAAACATCTCTGAAAACATTTTTGGTGACATTTTGAATAAACAACACAGTTCACAAAGGTCAAATGCCGGTTATCCTAAAGAGGATCGGCAAAGATAGATGAATATGAAATACAGTGAAGTCAAAAGTCTAAACCCAAGATTAATTCAGACTGGACATTACCTTGAGTTGCTGGTCTTTTGTCAGTCTGTCTATGACTGTGATGATAAAGTCTTTGGCGAGAGCAAAGTTTGTGGCACCGATACTCTCTGAGCTGTCCACAATGAACGCTAGGTCCATAGCGGCACACTTGCACTCTGGAGAGACACACATAAACAAAATCACAGAGGATCACAATAAGCCATAAAGCACCAGAAAGAATTATGATGATGATGACTTTGTTTTAGATTGAGCGCAACTTACCACAACAAGCTGTGGTGTGATTAGGAGAGGATGGAAAAAAAAACACAAATCAAAGTTAATTAACACAACATAACCTGCGTAACCCTCGCATTCTTCAGGTCTCAATTGCATGTTTGGCTAATCAGGCACAGAGTTGAAAGGGCAACATGTTTAACGTAGAGCACATGTACCTTCATTTTTGTGAGTGTGCATTTCAGCGTGCAAACATGTTGTAAGAGGTTAACTTACAGCAGAGCTTCATGATGATATCCAGAATTTCACATTCCTGAAGAGAAAAGTGGAATACAGTACTGTACAGCAATGCACTGTTAAATCACATTACATAACTACTGTATGTAGACTGGACTGTTTCAAGCTGCTCCAGAATAAAAAACATAAAACATGACAATGGTGATATTTTACTCAGAGGACTGGTCCGTAAAAGGCTTTGGACTGAACATACAATATCAGTTTCAGAGTCAAAACTAGCGCAGCCTCAAGGTGAAATAAAGCCTGTGGTGCTTAGCCAAACTGTCCTGGGTCGAAAATGAGGGCAAGAGTTCATATTAAATGGACGGATTCAAATCTTTTTATACTCACATCAGTTCCTGGTGGTCCAGGAGGCCCAGGAGGTCCCTGAAGGGAAAGGGAAAATGAGTGAGAATCATCCCCCTGATAGATGTGTTTATCTGTTAAAAAAACTGGTCAGACAAAAGTTTATCTCATCTGACTCCGTACAGAGCAAGTACTTTTTTTTTTTTTTTCAACTGACAAAAAAAAAAGAAGGGGATTCTTTGGAAAAACCATCTATCCTTTGACTGCAAACCAGAATCTCTCAGTCACCAAACCCAGAACCACACCCACATATTTGTGTGCGCTGCTATCTTTCTGCAACAACATGTGAATCTTCCAAAAGATCACTGCCACAGAATTTTGTTTTGGTTCACTAGGCCGCAGGAAACCCATCTGTTTTGTTTAAACAGACATTAAACTCGGTTTAAGAGCATTCTTTTCTGTGACAAAGAGAGAGAGGGAGAGATGACCGTTAATTGTAGACGAGGGAAACTTTCCTGAGAACACATGACGCAAACTGTTCATACAGAAATATACAGGAGAGACACAAGCCAGAGGTGAAGGCGGAGAAGAGGGAGGAAAAAAGGGAGGAGGAGAAACAGAAAGTAGGAAAAATGTGAAAGGGTAGAGTTTGAGGACTCGGCCTTGGAGAACATGTCTTTATGTACAGTGTTATATTTAGATCTTCGTTCATCTTTTCACATGATCCAACACCACAAGCTTTCACTTGCCAGTTGTTGAAAAGGGAAATGGAATAACATTATCTTTCCAACATACCTATGAGCCAAACTAAGGGATGCAATCGATTTTTTTTAAGATCAATTTTTTATTGACAACTGAACAACTGAACAACTGAACAAGAACCAATCGATTTGATGTTATGTTGAGTAGTAGGATTAGCTAACCTTAGCCTAGGTACTGGATTTGTATGGAATCAGTAGCAGCCTACAGTTGGGGAAATACACAGCGCTGGGGTTTGCTTTGTTCTTGTTAGCACAATTTATCTAAGGTCTGGTGATATTCTATATTTCTATGTCAACAAATCCTATTAAAGGCCAAAACCAACAATAAACCGATCCTACTAAAAATGTAGTAACAAGTGTTATAATTAAACACTGATGTTAAAATAAAAAACATCAGTGAGCCCCAGTGTTGCACTGAGTGACATTTTCTTTATTGTTCTGGTGCTGAAAATACTCATTAGAGGACCAAATGTTAATTAATCCGCAGCTAAAAATAGTTCACAACAAATACAATGTTTTCTTCAGTTTGAGTAGTGTTTACTGAAAACTATGTGTCAAGCTGCTTGAGAAAAGACTTGAGCCTTTTTTTTTATATAAATGAAAGTATATTTTTGCTTTTTAAAAGGTTTTCGTAGGAACGAATGGGCTTGAGAATAAGTGCCACAGACAGGCTGGGAGTGTCGGAAATTTTCATGGGATTTGTTCCCAAAAAATGTGACTATTATCCTTAAAATTAATGTGAATTTTAAAAAATTGCATAATTTTTTGTAACTCCTGTTTAATCATTGTGTAAGTGGATATGTGCTATTTCATATAATCTCCCTTACTCTGCAAAAAATGATATCAATGGCTTCATAAATATGATAAATTTAAATGTTATTTTCAATGGAGCTAAACTAGGCTAATCTTAGGTTCAGCATAACTATAGGTATTTAAAAAAAAAACTATGTCTGAATGTGAGAGTAAGTTAATGGTTTGGAGGGAGGGATCTACTTTGCATGTGTGGATAGCAGTCCCTCCAGTGTCTCAACTTGCATACACACGCAGACAAACCCACAATCAGCTCATGCAGTGGCTCAATGCTATTCTTACCGGATTGCCCTCGGGTCCTCTGTGACCTTTGGCCCCTTTAGGTCCTAAAGGTCCTGGTTGGTTGTTCTGTGAAAAAAGAAAATTAAAGAAGATTGAGAGGGAGTCCCATACCTGTATTGAATTTCTTGAAGTATGTTTCTTAACATACCAAACAGAATCTAGGTGTGATCAGCATAAAAACTGAGATTTACATGAAATTCATGACGGATTTTTGCCAAATAGGGACATATATATATACAGTGAGAAAAGTAATGGTCCTAATATAGAGCCTTGAGATACCCCACCCGAAAATAATGTCACAATAAGAGAAAGTGATTTTTTTTTTCTTTTAGATCTGAAATTTCTAAAAGGCTACAGTATTCTTAGAAAAGCCTTTGAATCCATTTCAAATCTTAATTTGGGCCAGGTCTGATCCTGTCTGGCTCGCTATCTGCCACACCACTGCAGCTGCAGGGAGAGAGAGCAGCCAAAACCCCTGCAGCTGCTGTACTCTGACCCACCGCTGATCACTGTGGGATTAGACTGTCGAAGTGTGGAGAATAAAGATACTGTTATACACTTTAAAGGAATGTGGGCATCTTGGCTTGAGGAAGACTGCGGACAGCTGCATATCATTTCAAATTGATGCAAATTGAGAGCAAATATCATGCACGATGGAGTTGTGAAACAACTTTCAAAATGGTTTGTAAACACAAGCAGATTCAAGGGTAGCGGCTGTTTTAAAAATGTATTTACTAATGTACAATATTCACCCTTTAACAGAAAGAGCTGCATGTATTCTCTTCATCAAAAACCAACACATACCTAAACGACAGAATAGGTTGATTGCCATTGACTCTCAAAATAACATATATGAGCATTCTATTTAACGGCATATATGGCTGACATGACTACAGTGGCCGTTTTAAATATGTGACCGTGAAACCTGATCGCGTAATTACATGACTGTTTCAACTGCTATTTAAGGTAATGGTCGCAGTTTTAAACGTGTATACAGTTAATGTTGTGAAATGAAACAAGTTAAGTTTATGCAACAATAAAATCAGTTAAAAAAACATCAGGGATTGACTTAAAATGAGTCACGCAAAACTACTTAAATGAGGATGCGACCGACGTTCTCTGGTTTAGATATGAGGTCGTATTTGCTCCACCGCTAGGGGCGCTATTTTATGTTATGCTCCTGTGGGTCATAGAAAGTAGGGAATACATGATTTGGAGGACTTGTTGATTTTGATTGGTTGTTACATAAATATGTATTTGTAGCTGAACATACCAAAGAGAAATTAGATGCAGTGAGGGCAAAAGGGTTACAAATCAATAAAACATTTTTGCTCTTTGATCTGAGTTGGAAGCCGACTAAAACCAGCAGATCTGCACTCCTGCTATGCAACCATATACCTACAGTGGACCGATATGAATGAGAAGGAGAGGCAGAGAGAGAAGGTAATGTCAAACACATGGCTTTAACACACACACACACACACACACACACACACACACACACACACACACACACACACACACACACACACACACACACACACACACACACACACACACACACACACACACACACACACACACACACACACACACACACACACACACACACACACACACACACACTTGCTGTCAGCCTTGAGTAGAAACACATACGTGCACATATACACACACGGGTCCGGTTACTGCACATTCCCAACTTCAAACACTCTGATGTCCAGAACATGGGCCATATCATTACACACACACACATCCTGACCTTGAGTCACATTTCACAGACACATAGCCAGATGTAACTGTATCGTAACTTGTCATATACGTGTATATTATCATTTCAAAGTGTGTTAGCTAAAAAGGTGAACAAGTCAAAAGATCTGTCTATCTTCTCTGTCACACCACTGTCTGCACCCTCTGGCCAGAGAAAGTGCGGGCAACAAAGGAGGTTACATGCCTGCACAGAGTGAAATATTTAAACAATTTAAATTAGAAATCCTGTCAATCACAAATCACAAGGAAGCCAGTGGCATTAGATTCTCTGAAAATGCTGTTAACCAGTTTGATGTCTCATGATTTCAAGTCAAACTGGTAACTGTTTCTTCCACTGTTGTCCAAAAAACAAAAAAGTAAACAGCTGAATTTTAAATGTGAGGAAACAAAACAGGCAACTGTTCAGAGGAACGGATATAATAAAAGACAAAAAAGACAAAAAAAGACTTGGATGAATGCCTCTGGGGATAAGTGGAATGCAATGGATACATTTTTTCCAATGAGATGATGGCATCTTGCAGAATTATGTAGTTTGATAACGGACATCGTCATGGACTGACCAATGGAACAGCTGCAGAGGGAAGATTAGTGATATTTGGTGAAAGGCAATAGTCTGACATTTTGGGATATACGCTTATTTTTCATGCTGAGAGTTAGATAAGCAGATTGGTGACACCAATCTTATGTCATGTCAAGTTAGCTTAGCATAAAAACTAAAACAAGGTGAAATGGCTAACCTTGCTCTAGAGGTAACTGCTCCAGGACAAAAAAGAAAGTTGGACAAATAACCCCCCTTAAAACCACAACTCTTCATTTGAACACTTTTTGTGTGAATTAAACAAGATATAATGTCTTGATTAGTGAGCTTTAGAGGTGCAGGTAGGCTGGCGCCCCGTTTCCAGTTCTTATGCTAAGCTAAGCTAACCAGCTGGTGGCAGCTGTATATCTATGAGAGTGGTGTCAATCTTCTCAACTAACTCTCGGCAAGAAAGTGAAAAAAGCGTATTTCCCAAATTGTCAAACGTTTACTTTTAGCAAAGTTGCTGCCAACAAAATTACATATTCACTAAAAGTACATATCAAGAAAATGTAAAAGTGGAGCTCACTAGAGGACCATATGGGCGATTTTGTTTCAGCCCATTTACTGCATATTTCTTTTTTGAAAGATTATTTTTATTTTGCAGGCCTGTATTCAATAGGACAGCTTAGACATGAAAGGGGAGAGAGAGGGGGAATGACATACAGCAAAGGGCTGCAGGTCGGAACTGAACCCGCGGCCGCTGCTTGCGATGACTGAGCCTCTGTATATAGGCGCACGCTCTACCAGGTGAACTACCCAGGCGCCCATTTACTTTATATTTCTGATGACCATTTTCCTAAGCTTACCACTAGTTTATAGACTGATATAGGCGTGGTGTTGAGTATTTATTTAGAACCAGTCTTGATAAAGTGAATGGAGCAAATCAAACTTCAAGTAGCACTACTTTGAAATCAAGAAGGTTTTATGGAGATTCCAAAACGGTTTCCTTTAAACTGACTTGATTACGTTTGTTGAGTTGGGGATATGGCACTTTATAATCAAGTTACGTTTAACGGTCCTTTTCCCCCGCTGTAGAATCAATTACAGAGGTTATTTCCTGTACTGTATACTGCTGTCACTACTCGAGGACAAGCAAAATATGGAAAAGGTAAACCGGGTGAATTATACTTGAGTGGAGAGCGCGCATCTAATCCTGCTCTGTGCTTCAGGACCACAAGTCCTTGATGAGTGGTAAACTGATCGGACACTGTCAATCCAAAGCCTACAGCGTGTCACTCCTCTTGAAGAAAAGAGGTCAGAGTGCACTGATGTACAGATGAGAGAGAGTACAAACATGTGCAGAAATGTTTATGCCATGAAACACGAACCATGGAAATGCAATGATTTTAATGTAAACATGACCGACTAAAACCAGGGGTTAAAGTGTTAGAACGGGCACGCTCTATGCACATAGGTGATCACACACACACATGTACGCTTGCTATGCACGCGCACACACACGCACACGCACGCACACGCACGCACGCACACACACCAAAAGAGTGATGCAGTCCCTTCATTGTTTCTGCTCATTTCCTGGTATCCTTGACAACGACATATACACAGCTGCAGCAGCTCAAAGCCCTTTTCCCCAAAGACACACACACATGCACACGCACACACACACACACACACATATTAAGAAAGCATTTCCAGCTGCAGAGCAGGAGATGCTAATGCTAAATGAAGAGAGAAATGAAAAGAAGAAATCTATTATTATATATTTGATACGTGTTTTAAGGGACCAATAAAGAAATAAAAAATAAATATGTAAATGCGCCCATAAAACCAAACATGTGACTCACATCCTGTCAGCGCTCTCTGACAAGAAGGGATTGAGGAAAGATAAAATGAGATCAAGAGCGAGGAGCAACTGCAAAAAGGAGAGGAGAGTCAGAGGCAGACACTTACATCGGGGCCTGGATCTCCGGCATCTCCGTCATCTCCTTTGGGTCCAGGGGTTCCTTTGCCACCCTGAAGGTCACAGCAAACGTCAAAGGTCAAGAGTGCACATGAGCATGACAACGGATTTCACACTGTTGGCAGTGAATTTCAAACGTCATTTTCAGTACTAGGTAGGCTGATCTAATTCAGCTTAGTTTTAAGCTTCCTATAGATTAAAAAAAAACTAAAACTAACTCCACTATATTCATCCAGATTATATCAGGTGACTGCCCAACATCTGATTTCTAATAAAAGTTAAGGTTAAAATAGAAATTTGAAAGATAACTCACCGGCTCACCAGGGTCTCCGCGGGGCCCAGGATAACCCTAAAAAAAGACATACATGTTCAGAATCTACAACTGTACATGGAGCACAGTGCGTCATACATGACATGCATTAACTACTAAAAACACTTACCTGGAAACCAGGACAACCTGCAGTGCCATTTCCTGGCACACCATCTTCTCCCTGAAATTAAGAAAGAGATACACTTACAGATCCATCCAATACATACACACACATACAAACACAAACCTCAGGGCAGGGAATATGATGGATGGCACACATCTGTCTCCCACACTCACCCTCTCCCCCAGCTGGCCTCTGTCTCCCGGAGCTCCTTTGATTCCTCTCGGCCCTTTGGGTCCCTGGGAGATGAAAGGAATGATAAGATTAGAAACGTATGGAATGGGACATGCCATGTGTGTGTTGAAAACATTTGGATGTTGTCAAGACAAAATTTAATTAACTTCATTTATTGCAATCTGTTGTTATCCGTTTGCCTAGATCGTGTGATAATGTATGTAATATACATGATTTATGATAATAACAGCTTTTGAATGCAGCTGATAAAGTAAACGGCACATTTTTATGGAGTTCTGGAGTTAAATCAGTGGCACTACAGTTGGGGCTGTAAAGGTGGGGTTGGAGCTTGTCTGCTTTAAGCTTTTAAATCTTAAAGACCCTAAAAACGCAGCCTCAAATCTTCAGTATTTTTCTATAACATTTGGTATTCACAACATAATAAGCACTAATCACAGTTTAAAAAAATCTCTTTAGGTATTATTTCTTGTGGGTCTAATACAAAAAACACACCATAAAAGTAGTTATCTGTAACATTAAAAATGCATTACTAATAACAAATATAAGTTAAATTGTATTTTTTATTAAGTGTTTAATACTCCAACACTTAACTAATATGCTTCATGGGCATGAGTGCTTGATCGGATTAAATTATCAGTGACCAAACAACCCACCAACTGTCATCAGATTCTGATTCAAACATTGCTAAATCCTGATTGGTGCACGAAAGTAGAGCCCGCCCCCCCTTACAACACGTGAGAAGAGGTCAGATTAAAATACAAAAAGTCTGTCATATGAAATAGTGTGTGTGTGTGTGTGTGTGTGTGTGTGTGTGTGTGTGTGTGTGTGTGTGTGTGTGTGTGTGTGTGTGTGTGTGTCCTGTTGGACTCACTTCAGGTCCAGGTGGGCCTTCATCTCCTCTGTAGCCAGGAGATCCGGCCCTGCCAGGCTCGCCCTGGAAAACAACACCATTAATGAGACACCGTTAAACCACTTCTACAACAAAAACAACCACATAAAACACACTGAAAAAAAACCATTTTGAACCGACACAACCTACAACACAGACAAACCCTGTTGCGCGTTTGGGACATTTTCATTCTCTGAACTGAATGGGTCTATCCACTGCTGTAGTTGCTTATAAAACTAGATATGATAAATGGTTATCGTCAGCATCTGACAACTACAGCCCCCATGAGTCTTTGGCATTGGCTAGTGAAACACAAGCTAGCCTGAAATTGTCTCAATCCAAAGAAAGGCTTTAAAATCTGTTTTTCACAGCCCCGGTTAGGTGACTCTTTAAGGAAAAAAATCAGTTCAGTTCAGTGTAATTATCACATTACATTAACATTATTAAAACATTTTCATAAATGTGTCCAATATTTCTATTGATTATGATAACATTGTACTAATATATGGCAACACAGTGCCTGCCATCCTTGCTACAGTAAATTGAAGCATTAGTTGCTAGCTGATCGAACTGTTGCAGAATGCTACAGAAGTTATTATTTTTAGTGTTATATCCTGAGTAAAATTCAAAATGGCCACCATCATGATAATATCAATGTTTGTTAATACTGGTCAATTCAATGAGTTAATTGTCCACAGATCTGCCGCTATCATCATGCAGTATAGCCTCCCATTAGTTTTTTAGATATTTCTTTTTTTTTTTTTAGCATTTTCAGCCTTTATTTTGATTGGACAGCAGAATACATGAAAGGGGAGTGAGAGAGGGGGAATGACATGCAGCAAATAGCCGCAGGTCGGAGTCGAACCCGGGCCCGCTGTGTCAAGGAGTAAACCTCTATATATGGGAACCTATTCTACCAACTGAGCTATGCCAGGGCGCCCCCATTAGCCTGTTGAAGTTGAAGAAGAAGACCGAGACATGGTCAGCCTAGCTAAGCACAAAGACTAGACACATGAGGAAACAGTTAAGTGTTGATGTTAGCTCTGACAGAAGTGAAAAAGTAGCCTACTCCTGCCAAACCTCCAAAGATGTCTGATTAGAATAGAAGGACTTAGCTTTCGAATTAGCTCTATTTCCTGACAAACAACAGCTGGGTCCAGCTGCTGCATGCAGCACATCAGTCCTGTCCTCCTGTAAAGGTTTTAGAGTTCTTGGGAACTTTTTTATTTAAACTGTGTTCAAGGCTAACAGTTTGCCCCTGTTTACAGTGTCTGGAAACCCAGACCCATCTAGCTGGATGCACAGAGTTGAAATTAATATTGCTCTTCTCGTTTGACTCAAGTTAACATAGAAGATGAGAATATTTGCAGACTAAAAAACATTCTAATATGTTAGTGCTGTATACAGTACATGCAATATAGTACACTATGGCTCGTTTAATGAATGCAAATGATGTCCAGCACATTACTGCATGTGAGGATAGAGCTTTTCCTGAGAGTATGAGGTAGGCCCAACATGTCAGTTGTTCCATGTTTTCTGTACTACTCAATTCTTTACTATTCATTCAGCCCTGATGAGGCACAGCATAAAGCACAAAAGAGCCATTGAAAGTTCTGACATCACGAAAGTTACCACAACTAATGCTTGCAAAGTATTATTATTACACTGCCTGGTGCCTTATTGAGAAAACCATACTGAGGCTTTGGCTGGGGCAGACGGAGAGAAGAACTGAGTCAGAGGGGAAAGAGTGAGTGCTGATGTTCCCAGGAGGAGTAAAAATTGAGAATGAGAGAGGGGAGACGGAGGAGTGGGCAGCACTCTGGGGCACCAGCCAGATTCTCCTCTGTTTAAGCTTCTGCTCAATGTACTCCCCCTCAACATGAAGAATGGATGCACATGCACAAGGGCTCACACGTACGCGCACATTAGGAAGCATGCGCAAGTTTTCCCAACTGACTGGAAAAAAAAGGATGCTGCCAGAGAGAAAAGTGGGTGCTTCGTACTTGGGACTGTGTCGGGTCCTGGAAATCTACACAACAGGCTGACAAACAGTGGTACAGCAGCTTCCGTGTGTGTGCACATCTACAGTATGTACTGTAAATGTGTGTGTGATTATATTTAAGTGTGTCTTACAGGGTCTCCGTTGGGGCCAGCTGAGCCCTCCCTCCCCTGCTCTCCACGGGGTCCTGGCTCCCCCTGGCAAGAAAAAGAACAAATGTATAAAGCTAAAGGCGTTAATGCCAATAACAATAGACAAGTAAAGCAGACAGAGCCACATTTTAAACTGAGTTACATCAGTAGGAGTGCATGGGGGAATTGCTTCATAAAAACAGTATTTTCTATTGAAGCCAGTGTGGTTGCAGTTGGCTCAATACAGCCAAACTGAATTTCCCATGAATTTCTAAGGAGGAGGTGCTGAAATCAGACAGACCCTGAAGGACTGGGAATCTACTCTGCCTCCCTCCTCCTTATCCTCATCACTTACCGGGTCTCCTCTTGGACCTCTGTTTCCACGGGAACCTGGCTCGCCCTTCTCTCCAACTTGTCCCTACAAGGGATTTTAAAGATGTTAACACATATTTTGGCAGCTGTCACACTCAAACACACTCATTTGAAGGTTAATATTAATACTATTTACTCTCTCGCCGCGAGCTCCATCCTGTCCAGGTGCACCCTGAAACACAAACGAATAGCCGGATATTAGATGAGCCATTAAAGATCACCAAGCTGATGTTACCGCCGTCGTCAGGAGCTTCATCGCTTACATCATCACCGCGCTCTCCTTTGTCCCCGTTGTTTCCGCGAGGGCCCGGCTCACCCTGTCACAACACAGATTATTACACATGTATCATATTTTCTGCTTCGTGTGATACACTTAAGGTGCAGATCTGTCGCTCATCATCATTCCCTTTGTGCTGATTTACCGGAGGTCCCATTTTGCCATAGTTTCCAGGCCTTCCTGGTTCCCCGTCTCTTCCAGGATCTCCCTGAAACAAGCACACAATGTCTTATTACAGACCACCAAAAATGCTATTTGAAATCTTCAAGAGTGTTTTTTCTTACCTTTCCTCCTTTCTGTCCATAAGGACCAGGGTCTCCCTTTGGTCCAGGCTCTCCCTGCTTGCCCTGGAAGCAGAAAAAGAGACAGTCTCAGTGCATGATCACAAGCAGCTGAAGCCACAACATTCAATCATGGAGACCCGCCGTGCGTGTACGCACATGTATGCGTGTGTGTGTTTACAGTGTGACTATATGGCTTTATTTAAACAATCTGACAGCAGAGAATGTAAACGCAGCAGTGATTAAGAGTGCCGCTGTCTGCCCGCCCAGGGGGATCCAGATGCAGGAAGCGATGTTGGTCAGGGCCGTAATGCCAGTGGCATTCCTAAACATGCAACTGTGGCTAATGGCTAATCTGTAGTGTAAACAATGTGGCTGAGCCGCAGCCTACAGAAATGGCCTGTCCGAGTGCCTGTTCAAGAGAGAGTTTAAGAGAAGGCCCTACAGGTGAATAGGGTAAAGATTTTAACTATTAGATATCAATATGAAACTTTCCCTGTTGTTTTTTTGTATTACAAGTTTCCTAAATTATTATGTTTAAATGAGCAAATAAGGCCTAAGGCCTACAGATACAAATAGACAAAGTTTTGTAAAATAAATGTGTATTTTGGATGTTTTCTATCCAGTAGTCTGAAGGAAGACATGTTATGGAATCTCAAATTGACTAGCGCATGAAAAAACAATGTTTTTGCCTGTAGTGTCTCGCCTTAAGACACCAAAATAGAAATATACAGAGAGTGTGTGTCCTAACACTTACACATCTGTGTATTTGCAGTTCTCAAACCTGATGTCATTGTTAGTGTGTGTTAACATTGTTGGTTTCCATCCGATTGGGATTCAAACTGTTTGAAATGTGTGACATTGGTGTGAGTGAAGTCAAGGCCAAAATGTAAGACCATAACAGTGGTTATTATTATTATTATTCTGAGATTTGAGATGTGCGACTCACGTCTGATCCGGGAGATCCTTTACAGCCAGAAAGACCAGCGAAACCCGGTTCACCCTAATGAGGAAAACCAGAGAATCATATTTCCAAACTTGATCAAATTGACCAAAGAACAGACAGATAACCAGAGTTGTATTGTTTGGATGCTCAGGTCTGTAACTCACCTTGCGTCCATCAGTTCCATCCATTCCACTTCGACCTTTGTCGCCCTGAGAATTAGCGAGAGATAAAGTAGATAGAAAGAGTGAGTGAAAGAGAATAAAAGTGAAACAAGAATAATTTAAGCTTTCAGAGCAATCACAGACAGGAGAGCAATCCTAAACAGATCAGACATGTGTTAGGAAGAGCTCACCTTGTAGCCTTTGTGTCCTCTTTCACCCTGCAGAAATTACACACAACATTAGTCCGTGAATAATACAGTACAGTCATCCTGGAACATATACTGAATCTGGTTTAAGTATACTTTTTGTTTAATTTTTGTGTTCTGATAATACCTTTTCTCCTTTGCCACCTTGGTCTCCCTGGAAACAGAAACAAACACGTCAGAATTATCCTCATTGCACACAGCAAAAGGGATCAGTGAGGAGGTGGGTGAAGTGTGACCTAGAGTCAGTGATCATCAAAAGCTAAACAACATGGAAAATTACAAATACATTCAGGCTTACGTTTGCAAATGTTTCCTCCACCAAACATCCTGTTACTAGTTTGTTTCTTGGATCATAAACATTTATATGAAGCTATAAAGGGGGATGAGGGCCATCACACAGAAATGGCTGCAGACAAACCCTAACAAAGGAGAAACCAACCTTTTTCTTAATACTACAATATGAACAATATGTAAAACACTGGGGAAAAAAGGGCTATATATGTGTCTAACCCATTACAAAGTCAAATAAAAAGCCCCTGTTCCTATTATTTTGCCCATATGAACCCATTCATTAAGTGCACTCTACCTTCATTCCACTATAACCAACAGGACCAGGGTCTCCAACGTTGCCCTGTAACATAGAGACAGAAATATTTGATCATCTGAATGACACTTCCATCAAGCCTGCATGACAAATCCAAAGAGATGTGATAATTGTTTTGTCATTTTGCACGTGTGTTCCTATGTTGGGGATGGTGTTGGTGTTGGTGGAGGATAGTGGAAGTTACCTACCACGTCACCAACATCTCCTTTCTCTCCTGGCATCCCTGGTCTACCTGTTTCTCCCTGTAGAAAGGCAGAACAAAAGATGAGTAAAGTATGTAAAGTTCTGTGCATTTTGCTGCATTTTCCTGACAACCATCTGTAGTGTAACTGAATGCATTGTTTTTTCCCCTTCATATTATATCATCACACCTTAGCGCCAATGTCTCCATTTTTCCCTGGAAGCCCTCCCGGAGCCTGCAGACAAAACAATGAAATACAAAAAGTGAAACAACCGCTGAAAAACAAAGCCGGAGAAGAATTTATGTTGGCAAAAAGACAAGAAATGACATACTTACATTGCATTCGAAAGAGCAACACTGGAGGAAAAAAAGAGAAGAAAGATTATGAACACCTTAAAGAAGGAAAAGTGTATCTTTGTCTCTATATATTATTATTGGCTTATTGGCTATTCTTGATAAATCTAAAAAGGACACATGGTATGCCCTTATCTTTTCTGGTCTGATCCCAAGTGTCTGATCACTTGTCAGATGACAGTAGGGCTGGGCAATATGTCCAATATTTAAGATATAACTTGCAGTGATTTTGCTGGAAATAGAAAAGTGAATATTACTGCAGTCTCAGTTTGCTTCCTGTAGCGGCCCTGCTTGACCCCACCTCGTTTCCTGAGTATGAATTCAATTCAATACTTCATTGCCAACAATTCAACACAGTTTATAGCAATTTGCCTCAGTGTCGCTCTTAAAAACAGACCAAAATCACGCATAAGCAAATAACAATATGTAAAATAATAGCAGCAAAACCAGTTATCACATTTATACAATCAGACATACATAATATGATAGTCTCCTGTTTTGAAAGAGCTTTTTGCTTTGTGCTTCTACCTACATTTAAAGTGCTTGTTGGCTAATGCTTGCTCAACTACTACTACTACGAGGGTTTGTTCGTCAGTTCAAGAATCGAACAGCCTCCGGATATGTACTATTCCTAAGGCAAGATGTCCTACATCTCAACTCTGGAATCTCCTCCCAAAGGGGAGGGATTTGAAGAGAGAGAGCTAGCAGGGTGAGAGTAGTCAGCGATCACCTTCTGCGTCTTGTGTCTTATACATCTGGCATATATGGAGGAGACAGTGGGAAGGTCACAGCCAATGATAGACAATGTGCATACAACTCTTTCCAGCTGTCCCTTCTCAAGGGCGATTATGTTGCTATACCACATTTGCACTACATAAACAACTCTAGTAGCAAAAATGAAGCAAATGTTGTTTCTAGAAATTTGGTTTCTAAACATTTTAAGCCGTGGCATTTAGCCAATATACAAAAATCTGTTTTAATTCAAGTTGCTCCAGCAAAACTCATAAACAATTCTGCTGTTGGGATACTTCAGTTAAAAAAAAAAAAAGAATAATTAATAAAACACAAAATGACACGTCATTCAGCTCAAAATTGAATTAATTTCCTTTTTAAATCATCTTACCGCATCCTTTGTCTCGTTTGTCTGAAAACAAGAAAAGAAAGAAAGACAGTAAGTTCAAAATCCAAATGTTGAATTTGGTTATGCAGAGTAGAGGAGAGGAGAGGAGAGGAGAGGAGAGGATACATACGATCATATCGATGATGGTACGAATGGTTTTTGTCTTGGTGGATCTGGACTCATCTGCAGCAGTAAAGTTCTGTCTGTAGGACGGGTCTGTGGCAATGAGTGACAGCCTGGTGTCCTGGTGAGACACGAAATACAAACATCATCATCACATGGCTGAAAGTAGCGCCTTCAATATGCTTTCTGGTAAACAATGGCATGACTGAGCACCAAAAGATTATTTCTACGACATTATGGTTTTTCGTTTATAGGATTCCAATTAGCTTCTGCAAATATTGTTGCTAGTCCTCCTGCTATTAGACATTAGCTATTAGATTTTATTGACAGTTAGATTTCCATGTAGAACATCAAAAACTCCTGCTAAAGTCCTGTTAAATCCATCGTCCAGTGATTGGATTTAAATTCACCCTCATCACATTGAAATTTAGGTCATACTGTATAAAAAATGACTCTTGTCTCTTGGCAAAAATCCACACAAACATCTGACAATGCATGTTTTAAAATACTGTATGGCCTGCAGAATGTTGTCTCATAATGACAACGGGAAATATACACGGACTTATAAACTTTATTCTAGCTGAGACACAACTATCAGAAATGGTCTGCAAGCTTATTCGGTTACACTTTACTTGAAGGTATCTACATAAGAGTGACATGACACGGTCATTAGTTTGTTATTAGTTGGGTGGTGATGGCGCAGTGGATGAGACACATGCCTATGGTGTGGGAGTTCTGGGTTCAATTCCCACTGCGATACATCAACCAATGTGTCCCTGAGCAAGACACTTAACCCCTAGTTGCTCCAGAGGCGTGCATCCTCTGACCTATATAGCAAATGTAAGTCGCTTTGGATAAAAGGTGGGGTCAAGCAGGGCCGCTACAGCTAAATGACATGTAATGTAATGTAATGTAATGTCATGAACGTGTCATAAACATAAACAAGTCATGAAAGTTTATGACCTAACGCTTCTTTTAATAAGTGTCATTCGGTTTTTGTCATGACAAGTTATGGTTAGGGTTAGAGTTAGGGTTAGGGTTCATGACTGTGTCATGTGTAGGGTTAGGGTTAGACTTAGGTCACTCTTACGTAGATACCTTCAAGTAAAGTGTTACCGCTTATTCTTATACCGTCTCTAACTTCACCTCACTCATTCAACCTCACTTTACTTTACCTTCACTTCACTCCCCTTTAATGAAAGACTTGGTTTTAGAGTTAATGTTAGAATTAGTTTAAAGGTCCCATGGCATGAAAATTTCACTTTATGAGGTTTTTTAATATTAATATGCGTTCCCCCAGCCTGCCTATGGTCCCCCAGTGGCTAGAAATGGCGATAGGTGTAAACCGAGCCCTGGGTATCCTGCTATCCCTTTGAGAAAATGAAAGCTCAGATGAGCCGATCTGGAATCTTGCTCCTTATGAGGTCATAAGGAGCAAGATTACCTCCCCTTTCTCTGCTTTGCCTGCCCAGAGAATTTGGCCCACCCATGAGAAAGAGAGAGACATCATGGCTTTCAAATGAGAAAAGTGGCAGTTGGTCAAGGCCACACCCCCACTCTCCACCTTGCCCCCCTCTCTCCTCCTCAATAGCATTTAAAGCTAAAGACACAGAAATGGCACATCCTAAAGAAAGCTCATTATGGGACTGGCTCTAGTGGCTGTAATTCTGCAACAAGGCTGAATTTCGGGAGAGAGACTTCAGATACAGTATTAGGGGACCACTAAGGCCTATATAAAATCATCCAAAAAGCAGCATGTCATAGGACCATTAAGGTTAAATTATCATTTCTGTGTGTACAGATGCATTCCAAATTTCAGCTAATGCTAAGGCTGTATGTTGCATCATCAGTCTGACAGCTAGATCAAGTTGTATTTTCATATAACATAACATAAGGTGTTTGTTTAGATTTGATTGACAGTGACCACACAACTTTCATCAGATTCTGAAGAAATCCACAGAGAAAAAATAACACAAATACAGAAATCTACATGTGAAATTACCAAAACTGTTCAACCCATTTATATTAATAAACTGATTGAGAAAACCCTTTAGTCCCTTTAGTGAGGGTCCTTACCTTGTATATAAGTGTGTGTGTGTGTGTGTGTGTGTGTGTGTGTGTGTGTGTGTGTGTGTGTGTATGTTACCTCCTGGTCAGGTGAGATGGCAACGGCGAACACTTTAACTCTGTGTTGCTTGGCTTCATTAGCAGCCTCCTGCACGCCTCCACATGGCTCCTTGTAACCAGTAATAGGATGGCCATCAGTCACTACCACGATGTACTTGTTGTCTTGGTAGTGGGAGCCGCTGCATACAGGCAGACACACAAACACACGGAAATGGTATCACTCATCTTATTACTTCATCTGGTGAAGTATATGTGTGTGTGTGTGTGTGTGTGTGTGTGTGTGTGTGTGTGTGTGTGTGTGTGTGTGTGTGTGTGTGTTATTGTTACCTGGAGAGCAGCTCAGCAAGGCCCTGCTTGATGGCACAGTCAGTATATGTGCCCTTGCCGATGTAGGCGATGCCTTGGATGTCAGCCTTCAGGGCGGCGCGTTGAGTCCTCATGTCACTCAGATGTCGTACAAGTTTGACTTCGTCACTGTAGTGCAGTGCACCTGAGTTCCACGTCAGGGTGCGGTCACAGCGGTGCTGCCTGGATAAATAGAGGTGTTAAGTGGGCAGTGGTGGAATGTAACTAAGTACATTTACTCAAGTACTGCACTTAATTACAGGTTTGAAGTCACTGTACTTTACTTGAGTATTTCCATTTTATGCTACTTCATACTTTTACTCCAAAACCTTTCAGGGGAAAATATTGTAAATTTATCAGATGGCTTCAGTTACAACTTTACATACAAAATCTGTGATGATCAAATAAATATGATACATAAGTATAAATTAAACTAACCAATAGTGCATAAAGTAATTCAAATAATATAATAACGCTTCATATGACACTGACAGGGCCAATTCTGCTGTATAGTGAAAACGTTAACCTTTGACACTTTAACGTTTTGTGGATAATGTACTTTTACTTAAAGCAACACCAAAGATTATTTTGTACCTTAAAATAATGTTTCCAAAATCATTTCAGTGGTTCATCAACTCGTTACAGGGTGAACGGTACTTCTGCATACGCTTTGCGGCCCTCTATCGGCTATAACCGCACTATGAAAGTTTGCCAGATCGGGTAGCGAGTATGTATTTCGAATGAGACAGCGGTAATGGACAATTCTGCTTCCAACCTGTAGGGGGACCGAAGAGGAAAAGTGCTTTTGTGTTGCTAACCTGGATTAATTCTTGTGAAAAAACCTTGTTATCCTTTTGATCTGTGGACACTTACGGACTAGAGGAATATATATAAGCCAGGAATGGACGCGGATTGAGCGTTTAGGACAGCGTACAGGTAGGGAAGCATCATAATTTTTTTTATTATTTATTATTATTATTTTTTTCAAATAGCATGAGCACTAAGATCATGAATAATACTTTGGTGCTTATGATTTCAGTAAAATGAACTGAATGATTCAATTGCAGAAAATGTTACCAATCAAACGATATACAGCATGTCCATATTGACAAAAGTTTTGAACTTTTGTGGTTAAATACTATTATGTAACACATCAGAACACGTCTGTTAACCCCCCCCGGCCCGGTTAACAGGTTAAAGAGTACCACAGTGTTCTGCCCTCTGTGGTTAAAAGTTTCAATCAGGGATGGATGTGGTTGAGTGTGGTCACAACAACGGTGATGTCACAGTGTCCCAGGGTTCACCTGTACACTGTACTGTACACCACTTCTGCAAGGTGAGAAGTTAAACATCTGAGAGTTACATTAAGGCAGGGGTGTCAGACTAGGGGGAAAAAGGGGACTGAGTACCTAAAAGATGCTAGAATAGCTGTGGATGCGGGGAACGGCCCATAGAAAATGCCTTTCTACAGGGCCCAGAATTTTGTGCTATGCCCCTGCATTAAGGGATTAAATTCCGTTAGTAAAATGTTATTGTAGGACTTACTCACTTGTGTGTGTGTGTGTGTGTGTGCATGTGTCTTACATTTCCTTGAGTTCATCTATGAATTCAATGGTGAAATCTTTGAGCTGGTTAATATAATATTCGGGAGGTTTCTGTCTGAGGGCGACACTCTCAGATGTATCCAGTACAAAGAAAAGGTCAACCGGACATTCTGGTCACAAAAGAAACAAAGATTGCGGTCAGCAAATATCATCTATTGAACAAAGTGTTTATGAAACAGTAAATCCAAAATGTGGTTAGGATCAGTCCTCCACACATTCAATTCAAGTGATGTCAGGACAGGTATCACTACTGCAGCACTGGAGGCCTACATTAGGCCAACATGATGCTGCTTGGAGCACCCTGCATCACTAGGGTGTCATGGGGCTGATCACCTTGATCTATCCAGATAGACAGGTGCAGGCCTGTACTGACTGCTTGCACCCATAACATGGCTGCATATACACCTGTATTATGACTGTTGCACATCACCTTGGCAGGGAAGCCCTAAGGTGCAATCACTTGTTTTGGTTCTTTATCACTTTATCACTGGTAGATATTAGCCTGCATAACATCCTATTTATACTATCCAAACCCATTAGAACAACCATGAACAAGCAAACAAAGGCCTGCTTAAGTTGGGCTAGGCTAATGTCATCTGATCTTACTTTCAGTTGTTGTTGCATCTGTGCTGTGCTGATTTGTAAGGCTTGTTAGACCTCGGGAATTATTCAACCCAAAGATATTGAAAATCTGGACTCTCTCTGGCAGCAAGCATCGCTTCAGTATATGACAAGTCACATTCAAACACAGAAAATCACTTCACATGCAACATAGTGCCATAAACAGTACATACTAGATCATTTTCTTGGAAAGTACAACATATATTTTTTTTTTAGCAAACTTACCCGAAAACACGTTTCTTTGGATTTGCGTTTGCGCTCCAGCCAGAAAAACGCACAGCAGCGCGAGGAGAGCTCTAAGACTCTCCATGGTTAAACTGCAAAAGAACTAAAAGAGGGACTACACACAAATCCCCAGAAAAACCAACACCGAACCACTCCGTCCCCAAGCTCGGTACCTCTAAACCGATTGGGCAAACTTTTGGTGATCCAGCGCTCCGCCGCAGTTTGTCCGAGGCGAGACAGAACGCGCAGAAGAAGACCAGAGCGCACAGTGAGGGGGGGGGGGGGGGAGGAGAAGGAGGAGGATAGAGTTCACGCGCTTTCTCTGGGGAAGATTAGTAGGAATAGATTAGAACGCACACGAGCCAAAAGTGTACACAGAATCCTAGAGATGCCTGCTTCCTTATAAGGTCCACAGGGACAGGGATACACAGGAGTAAACAAAAAGAACCCCGCGGACTGTGAAGGAGGTTCCAATGTGCACAGATTTAGTTTTTTCTTTGCAGGAAAGAGAGTGCATGTAGAAACGGATAATGTTTTAATGACTTCAGAACATGTACAGTGAGAAATCAGAGAAAGCTTTTGCAGCTTTGCTTTTAACTCATACAGGCAGGCCTATATGACGCCTAATAGCCTTTATGCCATGTAGAAAAGCAAGATGCGAAAAGATGCACACTGGAGTAATTTCATCAAACTTAATGAAAAGCAGCTGACACATCTTGGAAGCATTTTGTATTCTCTAAAAATTCTCTCCTTTCTGTGGAAGCCGGGGTGGGTGGGGTTTGAATACATCTGGTTCACTTCGGCGTCCAGACCTGACCTGAACATAAATTCGATAGAAGGAGGAGGGAGGGGGGGGGATGTTCCTCGGAAGCAGGAAGAGACACACGCGTGTGTGTTCAAACTGTGGGACTGTAGGAAAGGTTTGGCCTGGACTCAAATGTTCCACTGAGATCACTGTTCCGGGGAGAAAAAGTTGTGTGGAGAAGCAATGAACGAGTGAAGGAAAAGAAAGAAGGGAGAAAATGAGGGACGAGGAGAGAGAGAGAGAGAGAGAGAGAGAGAGAGAGAGAGAGAGAGAGAGAGAGAGAGAGAGAGAGAGAGAAGGGGGGTGGGCAGGGGACATCTGGTAATGATCGGTGTTTATTAGCAAGCTCTCATAGTAAATAATGGGATTTTTGGCAGCTGTGGGTGTGTGTATAAATTGATACAATATGAAGCATGCATTTTGAGATGTCTCAATACCTGACTTCATCAAGAAAAGATTACTTTCTTGAGAAATTCATTAGCCAAGCATTTTTTAGTGTTTACAGTTTTCACAGTTACATGGGCAATTCTGTTCAAGAAAGGCAGCTTTTTTTTTTTTTTTTTTTTTTTACCGCCCTGAAACTGGCAGGCGGGAATGAGATCACTGAATTATCTCATTAGGGAGTCATTATCTTTCACCCAGAGGAAAATGCATGGGCATGTCCTCAAAAGGGTCAAGAGAAAGCCCCATGACATGTAGAAAGAACACACATACTTCCTAAAGCTGAGAGGTTCTGCATAATGTCTTGGGCACAGTCTCTTGGCAGACAGGATGTAGCACGAGTTTCCACAGGATCCCGATGTTCAGTGGAGAAGATGAGTAGCATTTCTGAGTCAGAGAGAAAGAAGGAATAGTGCGGAGTACATTTTTGTGTGGTTTTTAACATCTTGCAACATTTAACACACCCCCACATTCATCTTTGGGGTTGATCTCCCTGTGAATGGCAAAGATTGTGGTTTGTTTTAGAGAATATGATTCAAAAGCTACTATGCATAAGTGAGCATGGATGAGATGGAACACAAGCCTTGAACAAGGGGAGAAATGAGGGTAAAAAAACCAGCTTCGGTCTTCCAGCGAAAACATGAAAGTCAGTACAGCACACATGGAAGAGATTTAACACAATGTGGCTGTTGCAAAATGACTTAAGACTTCATCTGCCCGAGGTCCAAGTTAACAAACAAGATACTGGGAACAACCATGGTCCAGATCAAACTTTACAATTTGCTAAACTGGGCTATGGTGGCACCATGCAAAAACAACAAAAAGTGAGGAATTCACTTTGTTATGGTTGGAACCACTTCAGATACTGCTAGGCGCCAGTCAACACCATCAGGAAATTGCAGGCTGATCAAGATTCCGAACCACGCCAAATGAAGGTAATGACAGGAAATTGGCCGGAATCACTTCTGCTGCATTAGTCCCTTACCAATCTCTACTCTGCTAAGATATCTCTGAAACCGTCAGATTCAGGTCGGTTGCAAAGCAGAGAATACTTGATCAATTCTATGGTCACCAATGGCCACCACTGCCTGGAAATGCATGAAGAGCAAGGGGGAAATGGTTACTGGTCACCTACTGCCATCTAGTGAAACCAAATGTTTTTAAATGAATCAACATGCCAAAAGGTATAACCAACGTAATTTAATTTGAAATTCACAAACTTTGCAAACCATTGTGAGGGATATAAAAGGCCTACAGGAATAAAGTTATGTCATGTTGAAATAATGGCATCATCATTTTAACTTTTGCACTCTCAAAATATTTGTCTTTCAGCATATTTACAGAGAGCCAACATTTTCATTTCTATTACTATTGAGGCCTTTCCAAAAAATTTCACCAATATTACAGCTTCTGAACATACAGTATCTCACCCAAATAATATCCAGAATAGCATCCAAACATATTCATGCATAAGAAACTGATGCAAGAATAAAAAAGCTCAAGGAAAAGCCTTGTAAGGAATGAGGGGAAAGAACGAGCTTGTGCAGATGTTAAAGAAAGGGTTTGGCATTTTGTAAATATTTACATCCTTGCTGAGTTAGATGAGAAGATTGATATTACTCTCATATCTTTCCATTCAACATGATACTACAGCTAACAAAGCCCAATAATTAGCATGTTATATCTTTTTTTTTTTTTTTAATCAGTACAACTAATTGGTTTAATAAGTGCCAGGACTTTTTCTTTGACAGGCACATTTCACATACCTTTTAACAGAGCCAGGCTACCCGTTTCCCCCCTCCCTTTAGTCTTTGTGCTAAACTAAGCTAAGAGTCTCCTGGTTCCAGCTTAATAATGGACAGAAACGTTAAGACTGTATCAATCTTCTCATCGAATGATCGGCAACAAAGCGAATAAGTGCATTTCCCAAAATGTCAAACTATTCCTTTAAATGTTCACACAGTCCTTGACAATTGGCTAATTGCGACTACATTTACTTCACAGTAAAGAGGAAACTTTTCACCTCAATTTCAACAATAACTGTACAGCATCATTCTATATTCCTTCATGTATTGCTTGGTGTAGTTAGTCCATCGCAACTGTAGTAGCGTTACCTTCAAATGCAGTGTGTCAGTATGTGTGTAAAATGTTCTGCTCGTTTGCTTTCAAGACGGACTCAGTTCATGTTTGAGTGGCTTTTCAGGTGCCTCCTCAGGTGGTTCAGACAGGTGTAGGTCTTGGGACAGATCTGGCAGTGGTATGGTCTCACCCCTGAGTGGTTCAGCATGTGCTGCTTCAGCACACTGCCATCTGAGAAGGCTTTCCCACACTGCGAGCACACATACGGCCGCTCTCCTGTGTGCACACGCATGTGAACCGTCACCTTGTGTGCCATTGTGAAACCTTTGCCACACACGGTGCACTTGAATGGCCTTTCTCCTGTGTGGGTGAGCCTGTGGGTGCGCATTGCACCCATCTGGGAGAAAGCCTTACCACAATCTGGGCAAACGTGCGGCTTCTCGCCGGTGTGAACCCTGGTGTGGCTCCTCAGTCCTCCTGCTGTGGAGAAACACTGGGAACAGTGAGTGCACTGGTAAGGTCGCTCTCCTGTGTGAGTGCGCATGTGCTGCTTCAAGTCGTAGCGGTTTCTGAAGCCGCGGCCGCACACGAGACAGCTCTCTGGTCGGTCGTCGCTGTGGCGCAGCTCGTGGTTGGCCAGGCATTTCTCGGACAGGAAGCACTTGCCACACTCTTGACACTGATAGGGTTTCTCGTGGTCAACTCCCTGATGGTACTTAAGCTCGCTGATGCCCGGGAAAGTCTCATCACAGTATCTGCACCTGAAGCGATGGTTGGGGCTGTAGGGAAGCTGGTGTTCACTCAGCTGATGGTTCCTCAGCAGGTGGGCCATCTTGAAGGTCTTTCCACAATGAGAACACTCGTATTTTGTCAGCAGCTGGACACACTGATGCCTGACCCGCTCGTGCAGAGACCTGAACTGACACCCACACTTGGTGCAAATGTGGGAAGCATTTTTACACTTTCTCTTCCTGTGCCTGGAGAGGTGAGCTTCTGTGCGGAAGGCTTTACCACACTGAGAGCATTTGTAAGGCTTCACCGCAGTGTGGAACCTCTGGTGCTCAAGGAATTCAAAACGATACTTGAAGCTCCTTCCACACAGTGGACAATTATGCGTGACTCGTCCTCGTGGGTAGACCGCTTTGACAGATGTTTTCCTGGAGGACATAGATGCCGAGGAAGTCCGATAAGCGGAGCCACTCTTCCTATGTTTACCTCCACTCATTAATTTGGCGGGCTCCATCTCACCAACCTCTTCATGTCGTTGTTGATGTTTGGTCAGACACTTGGAGGAGATAAAGCTCTTTCCACACTGCTTACACTGATAAGGTTTGTCATGATCTACCTGCTGATGATACTTTAAGTCACCAATTCCTGAAAAACCTACCCCACAATGGCTGCACTTGAAGAGGCGACTTTGGACATGAGTTAGCAGGTGTTCTTTTAAGCTGTTAGACTTTTGAAAACTCTTTCCGCAGTACGCACAGTCGTAGTTACGGCCCCGTTTTGGGCAGTGGTGTCTGAATTTTTCTAGTGAGGTTGGAAAACTGTTCCCGCATTTGATGCACAGATATGCAGCATTTTTGCATTTCCGTAGCCTGTGGCCGGCCAGCAGAGTGGCTGTCCTGAAAGCCCTCCCACACTCGGAGCAGTTGTAAGGCTGTAGCCCACTGTGGACTCGCTGATGTTCGATGAGGACAGAGTGATGCTTGAAGCATTTGTCACACTCGGGGCATTTATGCATCCCTGACTGCGGTCTCCTGCGAGGAGATGATGAGATATCTGTCCTTTTTGGAGATTCAGGAAAGTCAGTTGAGGTGGAAGGGTTTGTAGACAGTTCTTCATCGAACATGACAATCTGAGGAACGTCGTTATTTTCGTCGTCACAAGCACTCGGGTGGGAAGCGATGGCCACTTCCAGCGATGGAGGAAGAGACAGAGAGGGAATGAGAAGATCATCTGACTGAAACGGAGCTGCAGGGAAAATGTGAGGAGAAAAAGTGTTAATACACAGCCTCCCTCTTCTTCCAACAATACACTATATAATGACTAGTACTTAGCAAGAGTGAAAAAGTTGTGCCCATACCAACACTACTCTTAGCCAATTTCCCGTGGCACTGTTTGCTTTGGAGAAGAAATTTGAGGTCCTCTCCATTTGAGACACACTGCATGTACTCCTCTAGGACAGAGGGGGCAGCACTGATCCAGGATGCAGTCTATACATGAGAGGCATAAAAAAAGAAGAGACATTTTGAATTGTTAAAACGGTCTCCTTATTTATTTACTGAATTTTCTAATCTTTCAGAAATCCTCTTTGCACCTGTTTGAAATCTGGTATTGGCAGAAGCTCCTCCAGTCTGGTGAAGAATTCACAAACCAGAGTTTCCAGTGCTGTGTCAAAGTCAGGGCCATACTCCACTGGAAACACATTCTGTCAGATGGAAGAAAGATCAACAACAACCAGACACCTTCAGCAAATAAACATCCATTTAATTTCTCACATTTTGTTCGGTTAATCTGTGATAAAGAAATAGACTCAATACGATTTGAGTTTTGGCAGATCAAGTTATTTGGGGGACCATATACATTTAATTTAATTTTACCTTGAGGAAATGTTCTCTACCATCAGTGTCTTCAATGAGGCCTTGCACCAGCTTCATAAAGTTTGCCTCTGGTGCCTCAATGACAGGATCATTGGTCTGGGTTAGAAAACAAAACAGCATAGTCAAATGATTAGAGGCAAATTAAATGTGAAGAAAATATAAACCAACCAATTAGGGTGAAAATGATTTTCATCACTGATCTGTTGATTATTTTCTATTATTTATATAAGTGTTTTGTCAATAAAGTCAATGAAAAATGCACATAATTTCACAGAGCCCGGGACGATGTCTTCAAAATTGTTTGTTTTGGAGCATACCTTCAGAAATCGATCACTTTTTGACCTCCCCCCCTTTCATTTTGCATGAGTTTTTTTCCTTCATCCTAACCAGAATGAACCAGGATGATTCAGGAGAAAGGGACCCTCAAAGACACAGCTATCTTCTTTAAAATTATAATAAACAGTGTAGTCTGATCATTGGAAAGCTAACGAAAATGGTAACCACAATTTCAATACTTTTGGTCCACAATAAATAAATAAATATGCAAATTAGTTTATTTTTTTCTCTAAACCTTAAATTTGCAAAAATGCCTAAAGTCAGATATTTATAAAATATTTTAAGTAAGTATGCAATATTTTGTTGAGCGCTGCGTCCCGTCCGTTGGCTATGTGGCTTAGTTGTGTTAGATTTAGAGCCCGCTTGAAACGCTACAATGATCATCATTTCATTGGTCAGTTACTGTGCCACGTGCACATTAGTGCACGCAAGCGCACGGGTCCACTACGTGACAAACCCTATGTAGCGTACCACGTGTGTGCATATTTCGAGAGAGTGACAAGTGTAAGTGATGAAATAGATAGAGACAACAAAACGGAATGAATCAGACAAGCGAAAGAAAAGTTGTGTCCTGTTCTCTCTCTACCTTGGGTTGTATTTGTTATGAATCTATTTTGATGCGTTTTCTCATAACTTTTGTAATTTTACATAAATTAAAAATATCGAAATTAATATTGATATCGCAATATTCATAATCGATATTGCACTATCACATTTTGTCAATATCGTGCAACCCTAGTGGGCAGGTCGGTTTAACACATGAATCCTTAATGTCACCTTTGATTTTCTGTTTCACCTCAAATATTACTTCAGTTTTCCCATTTGTCACATCATCACATGACTGGAAAACAGAATTAAAATGAAATTACATTACAAAAAAGCCCTAGTCAGCAAATAATTATTAAATGATCTTTACTTTTTATTTTAAAGCCACACATCAAGGGCTGAGGATGCTTTGCTCATCTCTATTGGACTTAAACAGTATGTTCTGCCTGTTGCTGAGTGTGGCTCCACTGATGTGAGCAAATTTTTCACACATTTCACGCTACAACATTTCTGTTGACTTAAGCATCCTTATAATGTAATTTAGTTTTAATTTTCCGTTTTCCAGTCACGTGATGATAAACAAATGGGAAAACTGAAGTAATATTTAAGGTAAAACAAAATATCAAAGGCAACATTAAGGATTTCTGTTAGAAGGACCTAACACTTTCCAATGATTAGAAAACAGTTATGTATGAGAGTATGTTTATTTTTGAAGAAGATAAATGTGTCTTTTGATGGGTCAACTCTCTCATGTTGGAAAACATTTGTTCAAATTGAAAGGGGAGGTTCAGAAAGTGATTGATTTCTCACAGAATGCCCCTTTTGTCCCAATCAAAAAAAAACTCAATTATATCCAATTTACTATCATATAAGACAGAGAACACTGATATTTGAGAGGTTGGAACCAGTCAATGTATTTGCATTTTTGCTTTAAAATATAGTCAAGCAATTAATCAAATATCTAAATAGTTTTAGCTGATCAATTAACGGATTAATTGACTGATGTTTTCAGTTCTACAACCTATCAATAAAAACACTCACCTCCTCAATGCAAGAAGATCGTATTCGGTTGAGGTGGCTCTCAACGGCCTTGAGATCTTCAGGGTGTTCAGAGCGCAACAGCTCAAGAGTTGTCTGGGGGAAATTTTATTCATTTTAAGGTTTCCATGATACCCTTTTGTTGAGTCTCTTATCGCATAGTTCTTATTATATACATGATGGATCCATTTCAAAACACTTACCCTTGCTCTCAGGCCCAGTGAGAGCAGTCTCCCTTCTCTTTTACTCATCAGCTCAGGAACTGCATCTGTTACCATAGACACAAACTCCTCCAGTTTCCCATAGTGCTTTATGTTCCGCTGGCGTACCACTTCCCACATCACTGCTGACATCAGCCGAAGTGGTGGGACCAGGAGTGCCAGCGAGGACAGAGGGACACTGAATTCTTCAAAGAAAAAATAGATTGGGTCACATATGCCCAGAGGTCACTTCTAATGTTAAATGTGTTAGGACTATGAAGAAAATGCAATATTGGATTTAATGTTATGTGCAAATAATTCACACTAGGTTATATTTTGGTATGTATCTAGGTACTTATTATGGAGAAAGGGGAATAGACTCCAGTGCTAATTGTAGACTGGAATGCATTTCCTAATTAGTACAGCATCTCAGTTAAAGTCCGTGCACCAACAGTATCCATTCTTTGATGTACAAGCTAGTGTGAAATAACGTTACAGCACTGTGTAACGTTAGCTCCATCCACTCATTGCATGTGCAACGTTGTAAAGTGCTTAAATGCTAAAATAAACACATGGGGCGCTTTTACAATAACGTTACAGCACACACGGCGAGAAATTGCAAAGGACATAACGTTATAGTAAGTATCGTTAACATAACATGAAGACTTCACGTTCGCAACAGCTGTTAGCATAACGTTAGTCACTCAATTTCAAATTTAGCTGGATCTTGCCAACGTCAACTAGCGAGCAGTCACAAAAACCCAACAGTTCGGTTGAGTTTTATACATAACATAACACAAAACCTAGACCGTGGAAAAACGTATTTAAACACGATACATCGTTGCAGTTTGTGACCAAGGCAAAGCGTTAGCTAGCTAACGTTAACATTACCAGACTAGCCACAAGGCCGCTGATGTTGCCTGGTATAACCGGCTTCATTATTGGTAAAAACAATTCTTGTTCCAGTGATTAGTCGAGGCCTATAGAGCCTCGGCTAATCATTAGCTTTAGCCATTTGCCTAGCCGCATAAGCAATACATATACAGTTTTGCCGAGCTTCACAAGCTAATACATACCCGCGTCGTTCATTTTGGAATTCTTTAATAACGATAGAAATAAAAATCATTTCACTGGACTATCTTTTATACTTTCGGTTAGCGTGCTAGCTAACCGCATACGGGGCTTCAGGCGCCAACTTCTTCCTGAAACACGTTGTTCATTCTGGGGAGCGTTGGCCCACTCGGTGTCAGTAGCAGTAAGGCTTGTTTTGCTTTACGGGGAAGCCCGGATAAGGCGATTCCAATTCACTCTGCTGTCAAAATGAGATGCACCGCCTCTCCGGACTATCAAATAACTAAATCTTTAAAGTAATGTTTAAACTTAATAAACTTTGTGTTCTTATATATTTGTAATGTCTCAAAATCATATACTTGTGAGGTGATGGGGCTTGAATACATATATATTAGTAAAACCTATATTTAAAAATATAACAAGATGCCATTGAAACGATTATAATTTCTTTTTGGAATAAAATCTAGAAAACACCCCAGGATAACAGGAGCTTTATGTCTTAGTGTATTACTTTGGGTTGTCTAATTTAATATTATTATATGATTAAAGATCACAAACATATGATATGGATTTGTGCAAGATCACTGCAGGATGTTTAATGAATGTTGGATAAATGGTGGTGATGGCGCAGTGGATATGATACCTTTGGTGTGGGAGATGTGGGTTCAATTCCCACTACCATACATCAACCAATGTGTCCATGAGCAAGACACTTAACCCCTAGTTGCTCCAGAGGCGTGCAACCTCTGACATATATAGCAATTGTACATCACATTGGATAAAAGCATCAGCTAAATGACGTGTAATGTAACAACTTCTGCTGTTTTAGGGTGCAAATGTGTTGGGCAATTCATGGTTTGTTGTGTGTTTTCTTAGAGACTCTTATATGTTTTAGGGCTTCAGAGAACAAACGTAATACACTTAAATGTCATTGTAGAGGGTACGATGAGGACAGATCTGACAACGCAGAATGAGGAATCAGTCAGTAAAAACAAGAACTTTTGCAACGTTCTTACAAGAGAGGGTGAGTGTATTACAAAGTGCATGCTGTCAACACCGCAATCAGTACAGGCTAGTTGCATCGCTACAACATCAATTTGATAAAAGGACAATGGTAATCAATGGAATTAGACAGCCTGGTTTTTCACTACACTGTGAGTTTTCAAGTGTCTCCTCAGGTGATTGTGGCATGTGTAAGTCTTTGCACACAAATGACAAGCGTAGGGTCGCACCCCCGTGTGTTTCATGGTATGTTTTTTCATTTCGCCACCACGTGAAAAACCTTTCCCACATTCAGGACAGATGTAAGGGCGCTCTCCGGTGTGAACACGCATATGAATTGTCAATTTGCTTGCCATGGTGAATCCCTTCTCACATACAGTGCACTTGTAAGGTTTTTCCCCCGTGTGAGTGCGTCTGTGTATTTGCAGCTCGCCGGCTGAAACAAAACCCTTGCCGCATTCAGAGCACAAATACGGTTTCTCTCCAGTGTGGGTCCTTATGTGTACGTTCAGGTTTCCTGACACAGAGAAACATTTCCCACAGTATGTGCACTGAAATGGCCTCTCGCCTGTGTGACTGCGCATGTGCAGATTTAGGTCATGTTTGTTCTTAAAAGCTTTGTCACAACGCACGCAGATCTGTGATCTCTGTTGACTGTGGCGCAGCTCATGGGCTGTCAAACCAGCAACAGAGCTGAAAAACTTCCCACACTGCATGCACTGATTGGACATCTCCGGAGGATGAATCTTCTGGTGGGATTTCAGCTCTCTCATACTGGAGTACACTTTCCCACACTGTCTGCACGTGAAGTTACGGTTCTGGGTGTGAGTCAGCTCATGCCTACTCAGCAAGTGCATTTTCTTAAAGCTTTTTCCGCACTGAGAACAGTCAAACTTCTGGACACTATGACCACACCGGTGTCCTAATTTGTCCTGTATTGATTGGAAGCTATTCCCACATTTAATGCAAATATAAGCTGCTTTTGCGCACTGTAACCGCCTGTGAGTTGACATGTCAGAGGTCCTTCTAAAAGCCTTTCCGCATTGAGAGCACTTGAAAGGGTTTTCTCCAGTGTGAAGCCTCTGATGCTCCAGGAGTTTATAGCGGTAAATGAAGCACTTTCCACACTGAGAGCATTTGTGTGCAACTCTCTGCTTTGGAGGGCCAATCTTAGAGCTGGACAATACAGGACTCTCAGTAGATGTAGAGGGAACCCGGCAGGTGTCTGAACCTCCGTCATCATACTCCTCCACAACATCAGGAATGCTGTCGCTGCATTTCCCTCCTGTTGTTTGTTGTGCATTGCTGCTGTCCAGAATGCTTGTTTCCTCCTCAGATTTCCATCTCACATCCTGTATCGCCATGTCTTCTGTGTACTGAGGAGAAATCCCCTCAGATTCTCTTTGGTTTTGAAATGTTTGTGTGTGAGAGTCTACATCTTTGGTGTTGGCCTCTCGCAGTGAAGGAGGGAGAGATAATGATGAGAAGAGCCGCTGCTCTGAGATAGAGGGCACTGTTTAAAACGATACAAAAAAAAGAAAAAAAGTGATTACTCCTACAAAAAAATTGTCATTATCAATTAATCTGTTGATTTATCAATTTACTGATAAACTATTTAGTCTATAAATGTCAGCAAATAGTAAACATTGTCAATCACATTTGGTTATTTTTTCTGATTTGACGAGCTGCCTGGAACCAGCAAATGTTTTTCATTTTTGCTTGAGAAATCACTGATGAATTGATCACCAGTTCATTGACAGATGGTTTCAGCACCAAAATGAACATAATAAAACCTGGCTGGTATCCCAGGCAGACTGACTTACAACGGGTATCCATCTTGGTCATTTTATCACGGTGGGCCTTGCTTCTGAGCAGTACTTTGAGGTCATCTGCTTTGGATACACACTGCATGTACTCTTCTAGCACAGAGGGTGTATCACTGATCCACGCTGCAGTCTTTATCAAACAAACAAAAAGTATTATTTTCATGGACTGAAACCAGACAACCAATCTCAGGAAATGCTTTGTAAATTGTAATTGAGTTGTTTTCTCTACCTGCTTAAAGTCTGGTATAAATAGCAACTTTTCCAGTTTGGTAAATAACTCACAAACCAGTGTCTCCAGAGCCGTATCAAAGTCAGGCCCATACTCCACAGGGAACACATTCTGTGAAGTGACATTTTTCAACCCAAAGCATGAATATAAAAGCTCATGTTATTGCATCATTTGACAAATCAAACAAACTGCTCCTTTTCATGTCAAAGCTGAAAATGAGGCAAGAGCAGAGACACACCTTGAGGAAGTGCTCTCTCCCTTTTGGGTCCTCCAGGAGTCTTTGAACAAGCCTGACAAAGTTGGCTTCAAGATCTTCATTACCTGGATGCACCTGTAAATTAAAATATACACACCTAAAATAAGCAGAACGCTTCTTAAACAGATAACATTTAATTCCCATAATTAAAAAAGTCACACACCTGTTTTGAGCTAGATGCCAGGAGGCTGTTCAAGCGTGTTTTAACACCTCTGAGATCCTCTGACTGGTCAGAACTTAACATCTGTAATGTCATCTGGAAAATCCATAAGGCAGGAGTCACTGACAAATAAGACAACTCAAGAATCCCCCCGTGTAGCTACAATCACCACAGTGAAGAACTGCAAACAATGAAATCTGTGTGCAATAACATAACAATAAAGCTGATTCTAATCCAAATAACAGTCATATTAACTAATATAATCCTGGTGAAAAGATGTCAAAAACAGCATTTCCACAATCAGACAAATGTCAGCATAAAATAGGTTTGACATGAGATCAAATTTGCTGAAAATGAAAAAAAAACAATATATGGATAAATAGTCCAACTGTATCCCTTACCCTTGCTCTTAAGCCCAGAGTGAGCAGTGTCATCTGTCTGTCCGTCAAGATGTCAGGGATGGCTTCAGTTACCAAGGACACAAACTCCTCCACATTCCCATAATGCATGACGTTCCTCAGACGAACCACCTTCCACATCACAGCCGTCATCACCCGCAGAGGTGGAACCAGGAGCCTCAGCGAGGACAGGGGCAGGGGACCCTCTGCAATGGGGAGGAGGACGTGAACTGCAGCATTATTATTCTTGTTTGAGAATACTGCCCTTAAAACATACAGTCACACCAGAAACATAAAGCATCTATACCATATACTATAAGTGGTGGTGATGGCGCAGTGTATGTGACACGTGCCTTTGGTGTGAGAGATCTGGGTTCGATCCCCACTGCGATACATCAACCAATGTGTCCCTGAGCAAGACATTTAACCCATAGTTGCGCCAGAGGCGTGCCACCTCTGATCTATAGCAATTGTAAGTCGCTTTGGATAAAAGCGTCCGCTAAATAACATGTAACAATGTAATATACCATAATGTACAGTCTCCCCATTGGTGGCAGAGATATGCACTGAGCGAACAAGTGATGACAACACAGGCTCCTTTCAACAAACAGGTCATACTATCACACTTAAAAAAGGCCAACAAAGTGGCCTGTAGATCTTTTTTTACACACAGTTATGCTTTATCAGGCAGCATCAGTCATATAAACTAGTGTTACATAGGGTAAAACAATAGCAAAGACTGCATCAGACAACTCATGACAACGGTTTAATTAAATGAAAAATAAATAAATATAGTAACGTTATGACTTTAATAGTTTCTCCCCTTCGCGTCACGTCTATCTAAAAATACCTCCAGGAATATTATAACTTATTATTTGTTTGGTAAGTAACGTTAGGAAGTAACGTTGGTTGCTGTTATTGTAAGAAGGGAACCTAACCGCGTCAAAAAACGATATAACTTTTAGCAAAATACAAAACGTTACCCATTTTATTCCCCCGAAGTGCTATAAAAGTTTAATTGACACTGAAGACTCTTTCTTAAATAAATTAAAAAAAAAACGTCCTCCTGCAGTCAAAAATAGCTTCTATTCGATACCCATTGACATATGTTGATACCAAATGCATGGATCAAATGCTGAACACTACTTCCTGAATCTACTTCTTCGTGTTGTGTATTTCGGTTGACATCCTGTTGCTTTACCGCCACCCACAGTCTTATATAGCATAGCTCTTTTTTTGGTAAACCGTGACAGATTAGCAATGTTGTTGTTAGATTTTTTATTTTTATTTGAAGTTACTGTTACCTGTTTTCTTAAATCTTTTTTGTGATCCAATTTTAATTTATGACAGTTATGTACAGCCCAGTTGAAGTGTAGAAGACAAAAACAAAGAAAAACAAAACGAAAGAATATGCTGATATATGAAAGATGCTGACAACATACAATAATATCCCAAAAAAATAAAATATACATTTAAAAATAAGGATACACACATACCCCATACCCCCTATTCAGCCCCCCACCACCCTCCCCTCCCCGGACTGACAGTAGGCTACACACTTCATAGTATTCAGCAAGTGTAACATTGTGCCATATACAAGGGGTAAAATTAAAGGGGTGATAGAATGATTATATAGGGTATTTCACACTCAGGGGCGGAGCCAGACAATATAAACATTCGGGGCTTAGCCCAAACCTAGGGGGGTCCGGGGTCATGCTCCCTCGGTGGAGATTCTTTTCCCAATTACAATTAGAAAATGATGATAGTTACTCAGTAAAAAAAAAAAAAAAAAAAAAAAAAAAATCCCCCAGTAGAGCCTACAACCTATTTTGTATTTAATTGTTCTCCAGCTGTAGTGAATCCAAAACACCAAAAATGTTAAGGATGACTCATTTTCACCCCTGGCAACTAAAAAGAGGTAACCATTATCTGACTATTTTTAAGTTAGCCTACATAGGTAAAATTGTAATTTGGTGTAAACATCATTACTAATCTTAAGAGTTCAGTTCTGTTTAGTTTGTGCTTAGCTGATAAATTTGCTACATCAGAATCTATGAAACGGAAAAAAGAACAATTGAAGCTTTAACTGCACAACAAGGTTTATCGTGTATTTTTAAACAATACACAAGTAATACTAATGTAATAAAACAATACAAATCTGGTTTAAAACAAGAACAATTTATTAATTCATGCATTTCAATTTATACAAAAATTATCCTTAACAGGTAAAATAGAAACTTAGAAAGAAAGCAATACAGGTGAAGATGAAGGCCAGGTGAGGAGGGTAGTGATGGTGTTGAGTGGAAGAAGAGCGCTTCTGATAATCCTGCAAGAAATGATAAGCACAAATCAATCAGAGGCAAAACATACAACTAATAATCAAACAAACTTAACCTAACACCTTTTTAGGGGACATTTTTTGGCCTATGGTATCCACCTTATTATTCAGTGAAGAGTGGCACGGACATTTGTAAATGGAATGTGTCTGGCTTCCGATGTCATCCACTTACAGTTATTTCTGGCTGTACAAAAAAACTTGTTATGCTTCTTCAAGAAGCATAACATAAGGGGATAAGAAGTTCTTATCCCATTAATGTAAAACATGCCCTGAGATAACTTAGCATTTGATACAAGCTGTGTGTTTCGGTTTTACGAGTGAAAGCTGAGTGAAAGCTGAGTGATGCGCGATTCATTACCGTCCGCCACCACGCACATTATTAGAGCTTTTCATTTCCTCTCTCAGTCTTTCTGACTGGAGGGCAAAAAATGAAACAAAGTTGAAGTTAATTTAAAAAACCTAAAAGATTCTGGGCTTTTGACAAAACATTTGGGGCTTAATGTATGGACCCTCCCACCAGCCTTTGGGCCACGCCTCCTCATTTACATTGACATGTGTCAAGTCCAAATGAAAAGGCAATGTTAAATGGAAATTCAAAAGCCAAATATTAAATGAAACTTAAAATCCAATGTTAAATTAAAATTCAAAAGCCAAATGAAAATTAAAATCCAATGTTAAATTGAAATTCAAAAGCCAAATATTAAATGAAAATTCTAAATTCAAAAGCCAAATGAAAATTAAAATCCAATGTTAAATTGAAATTCAAAAGCCAAATATTAAATAAAAATTAAAATCCAATGTTAAATTGAAATTCAAAAGCCAAATATTAAATAAAAATTAAAATCCAATGTTAAATTGAAATTCAAAAGCCAAATGAAAATTAAAATCCAATGTTAAATTGAAATTCAAAAGCCAAATGAAAATTAAAATCCAATGTTAAATTGAAATTCAAAAGCCAAATATTAAATGAAAATTAAAAATTCAAAAGCCAAATGAAAATTAAAATCCAATGTTAAATTGAAATTCAAAAGCCAAATATTAAATGAAAATTAAAAGCCAATGATAAATTGAAATTCAAAAGCCAAATATTAAATTCAAAAGCCAAAGCCAAATGGAAAATTAAAAAAATAATAATATTTTTAATTTGATCTCGCTTTGTTTTCCCTTTGGACTTTCAATTTCTCTTTGGACTTTCAATTTGAATTATGAATAAATATTTCCTCCATATTAATGTGTTCACACTGTTCCTTAAGGTCTCCTATGCTCATGAATATTTAGATGAGCTGCGCACTGATTGGTTGAGCGAATCGCCATACACACACATTAGAGACGCGCGCTGATTGGTTGAGCGAATCCCCAATACACACACAATGCATGTGCAAGATGTTTGCGCATGCGCAGATGATAATGTTTTACGACCTGCCCGATCTGTTCCACGCTAGCGTCCACCGGGACGCTAACGTTAGTTTAGCTGACAGCTAATTTGGCTGACCGCTAGGTGACAGCTAGATTCAGTCTAAAAACGTTAAGTCAAACTTAATGGGAAAAGCAGGCTACAACTAAATTAAGACTTTAACAATAAAGACGATATTGAGTGATTGTATTTTAAATGAGCACAAGTAAAGAAGAACTGACGTAACAGCTGTTATATATGTTAATGTTTATTTTCAAGTTTTATTTTGAGGGTCTTTTAAAGTTATTACATGCTGAGTTAGCCAAATTAGCTGTTAGCTAAACTAATGTTAGCTTGCCTATGGAGGCTAACGGCAGACCGCTATAATCACCTAGCGGCCAGCCGAATTAGCTGTTAGCTAAACTAACGTTAGCTCCCCGGTGGAGGCTAGCGTGGAACAGATCGGGCAGTGTTGTAAATGCTCGTACAACAGCGCATGCGCAAACATCTTGCGCAGAACGGATCGTGCAGACGGCACGGATCGGGTACTGACAGATACTGCAATTCCCGGTGTTCCGCGGCCAGCTGCCGGCATAACTATAATATATTTACGGTTTGAATTTCATCACGCCACTTATATAACAACTACCCCAATGTCTTATGAAGCTAACCATTGTGTCCAATTTCATTTTAAGGCATTTTTATGAACGTGAAGCATCTTGTTAAGACGAGCAGCTAGCTAGCTATATGTCCCATTCAAAACAATGGGAAACGATTGCAGCTAGCTAGCTACACTTTCGGCATAACTATAGTATATTTAAAGTTTGAATTTCGTCACACCACTTTTATAACATCTACCCCAATGTCTTATAACACTTAGCTAACATTTTTGTGAATTTCAGAGGTCTCGTCAGGAAAAGGCTAGCTAGCTCTCATTGATGGACTCCAGCTCACCGCGGGCTCTATCAATGAGACTCAAGGACAACAAGCGTTGATTTCCCCAATCGTTTGTTTAAATAAGTCAATATTTGACCTCTACATAGTTGATCTCTTGCATAAAAAAAGCTCAGAAGTGAATTTAATGGTAAAATAGCAGATGAACAATGTATACAATTTCTGAGATCTACCCGACCTAGATTCAGAAGACTAACTGATCTCAGGTCAGTTTTGTAGCCTATGTAAATGTTGGGGCGTGACAAAGAGAGAGACTAGAGCCAAATGAGGAGGAGCTGCCGAGTTGACGTCAACTAGGCGGCTTGTTGAGATTTTTCCGTTTTCAGATGCAGTTTCAAATTGTGAGATTTGCAGAGGAAAGAGGTGTCAATGGGATTTAGAGGTTCTATGTATGTCCTAGTTACCCACTAAACTGTCATTATTCAACTATGACAAGGTAAAATCGGTTTTGCATTCTATCACCCCTTTAATCTGCACATGATCCTGTTTTGCACCTCTAAACTCTCTAAACTCCAAATGTCCATAAAAGACTATTGTGGTAAGTGGGTGTGGTTGCTTCCATCACGTTGCCACCGATTTCTTTGCAGCAGTTATACCAACCAAGATAATCAGCGGAAAGGAATTGGAATGTTTTTCTTAAATCTTGAACACCTTTTAATTCTCTTGCCAGGAAGCCCCATAGAAAGAGGAGAGCTGCCATCTTGGTTTTGTTCCCTTCTATTGTTTGTCGGTACTGATCATAGGTATTTATATGGAGTTGCATTTAGGATTTAAAGTTTATTTTGGGCAGTTTAGTTAGCATTGTGATTTTGTTTTACTTTAGGGCTGGTGTGTTTATTATTTTGGCCAGGGCACTCCCTAATGATTTTTTTACTTTTAATGACTTTTGTCTCGCTCCATATGTACACAGCAGCCACAGTATCAGCTGGAACTACTGTAATTGCATGAATCCCCTGGTGGTGGCAGTGAAGGCTTTCTAACAGGGAGGGTAAGTATTCATCAGAAATAGAGGAACCATGGGAAAAGTAATTAGATAGTGCCTCATCAGACCATCTGGGCAGCATTAGCCACCATGACACCAAGTAAATCCCTGCAGTGCATGACTGACATAAGGGCCTTCTTGTATTTAAAAAGGCTATTTTCTCAACTCTTGTGTTTTTGGATTTTCATCCTTGATTTTTACTTTGTTACAGCCAACTGTACGTAGTTAACAGCTTTAGGCTTAGTTTAACATTGAATTAGAATTTTAGTAAATGTTGCTAAAGTGTCCTAATTTTGAATTTATTGCAGTTTCATCACAACTAGACACATAGTAAGCAAACCACCATGAACGTCAGTCACAGTGGATTAGGGAGCAGGGCTGTAGCCACCACTGTGGATAACAAAGTCTCAGTATTTTATCTGGAAATGTGGGTGTTTGAGGCCTCTGAAGTGCTGTTTTCATTCTCATTTCATTCTTCATCAAGAGGCCCCCAAAGGTCAGGACAAGTTGTTTTTAATGCATTTAGTTCTGGTAAAACGTAAAAAATAAATGTTTTGGTTGTGTAGCATTTGGCCTCATGACTTTCTGAAATCCTGGCTATGGTCTAGTGGATGAGTTAAAGGAAATGAAAGTGAAAAGCAGTTTACATTATGTTGCAGCTCTACAACAGTACATAACATTGCAGCAAATCTATGGAAGTCCATTTCGAAAAACAGAAAAAGGGGAAAAAGACAAAGAAAAATAGCCTGGTGCATGCTAAAAATAAAAGATACTCATATTACTTAAGTTTAGTAAAAATTATGATAATAACTAAAAGTTTTGAGATGCTAAACCAAAATTCAAAAACATTAGCAACATTTTGACTCACTGAGTCTGCAAAAATCTGGACTTAAAGCAGGAGAGTGAATATTGGACTTACATGGCCCAAAACATGAACTGAACACTAATGAACACTATTGTTCTCTGTATCTTCAGTTGTGTATTGTAAACTGTTAGTTATGGTGCGTTCTTTTTGTCCACCAAAGTCGATTTACGAGTTGTTTTCCGGAGTTACGAACCGTAAGTTGCAAAAAGAACGCCCCCGAGGTCGTATATACGACTCGTCAAGTCGTCTGAACTCAGAGGACCCCGAGTTCACTTTCAAAGATGGCTACATCGTGCATCACACTTAGTAAACATTGTGGTTTTCTACAATTTTAAGCACTTTTGTCTTTGTTGTAACCAAATGAAGAAGTCGTACACATAGCACTGTATACTGCTACCTATAGGCATGTTGCTACAGTCTTATTAGGAGTTAAATACCGCCTAATTAGTTATTTTGTAGCTTGTGCAGCTGAAATTGGCTAGAGACGCTTGGTTACTGTATGACAATAACGGCTTTAAGCCGAGTCTGGAGCAGAAAGCAGAGCAGTAGCCCAACGTTAACGTTAATCAAAACGTAATTTTCATGTATCAAACTGTGAAATATATGTGTGTAATATGTCAATAACTGGGTGAATAGAATCTTAAATGTTACTAAAAATGTTACAAAAATCCATCTTTTCTCCGACTCCTAGTATTGTGTGACAAAAAGAACGCAACAACCCACGGTTACTCGTTTTCTGACATGGATGTGATGTCACACTCAAGCTACTAGTCGCGATTACAAGACAAAAAGAACGCACCTTTAGGCTACTACTTGCTTGTTCACTATCTTAATTTAAAAGGTGAAAAAAGCATTACCAAAAATTAAGGAGTCCTGCTTCTCCTTAAAATATTGCAAACTTGTTTAGTGTTTACTGGTAATTTTCTTATTAAACAAGTCTTCAAATAATAGCAATACTGACTTTAAGTACTTCATACATGAGTTTAAGTTTAATCAGCGATGGACAGAATTATAGACAGAGAGATCATCATGTTGAAAAAAATGAATTACATTCCCATTGACCTCATTGACTGATGATGACTCGACTCAAAGTGACTCATGACCTTCATTTAACTAAATGTGATTTGAATAAATGGCACACATAAAATATGCAATTCATTGAATGTTTCTTGCAGTAGAGTTTAGCCTGTCTACATTATATAGATGATATGTAATGCATTACATTGACATTGCTGTGTTTTACTGTGTGCTGGTGCATATTGTAATTAGACATAGTGCCTTTTTAATCTTTTTAAAAATGTTTGCTCTCTCTGATGAGGCTTTAATCCCTGCCACATGTCCAAACGCTTAAAAATCAGATCAATTACCAAGGCACATTCAGTCAAGTCACATTTTTCTGGCACTTCACACAGAAACCCAAATTAAATTCAAAGTAAGCATCTGTCTATTATGAGGATGGATGGCAGAAGCATAGTGTGTGTGTGTGTGTGTGTGTGTGTGTGTGTGTGTGTGTGTGTGTGTGTGTGTGGCAGTTGTGTTAGTGAATGTATGTCCACATTTGTACTGTATGTACATGTGTGTGTGTGAAAGAGAGAGAGAAAGAAAGAGAGAGAGTGCATGCATTTGTGTGTCTGTGAGTGTGTAATTAAAACAAGTGATTTTTTTTACACACAGATTATCCCTCTATCCCAGCTGGTCAGAGTTGGATTTGACCACCGACAACCAGAGAGAGGAAATCTCTTTGGGGCTAAATCCAAATTGGCACCCTTGATGATTTTTTTTTCCAAACTGAAAATGTGGGAGTGCTCAACTATTAACTTGAATTTGGCACTGGAATCTGAACAACACATTTTTTTATGTAATACAACTCACTTATCTTGTCTTGAAGAAGTCTTAGAGATGGAAAAAAAATCACAAAACCCCAAAAAAGAGAAGTTCCAGTTTCTTTGGTTTTTATTATTTTTATGGCTGTGCATTATTTATTATTGTGTTTTTCCACGACTACAGTAGATTTTTTGGAGTTAAATCATGCAGCAGCATTACTGCGTGGTATTTCTTTGCGTGTAAGCCTCTACTCTCTAACATATCAATCAGCACATCGTTTCAGCGATGTTGTTGTACTGCATTTGTGGAGGCATTATACACAAATTCAAGCTTTAAAGGGAAATACACTTACAGGGACAGACAGCCATGAAGATGCAGAGGTTTTTGCACATCTGTCCTGTTTTTTTTATTCACGTCATGGACTCAGAGAGAGATTTAACAGCGCCTCTCTTGTAATGAGGTCAAATCAGCTAACTTGTTCCTCATGTGAAAATGGAGAGACGCTACACAGTTTTGCTTGTTTTTCAGAACAGCACAGTATATTCACAACCATATCTATAATAGTTAAATGTTAACCTTGCTAAATACTTTAGAATAAGCCAAAACATGTCATCCACCTTTGAACTGTACTGAGAGTTGGAAAATCTACAGATATGGAAAAGAGTTTTATTACCATTTAATAAAACAATCCATGAATAAATGATAAACCTAAATGCAATACAGACAATCAGGCTCTCAAGGAAAGTCTTTTATATAAAAATGAATACAGTTTATGTATAGAATTTGATCATATCTTGTTATGGCTGTCATGAGAGTCACTGAAATGGTCTTTCAATATAAATACATTACAAAAAATAGTTAAAAATTAGCTTTACATAAATTACACAGCCTCAAAGTACTTTACACAGTTAATTACAAAATGAGCTTTTAGTGCATTCATGCTCTTCCAATCCACATCCATCAGATAAAATTAAATGGCCTAAAGAGATTCAGAGAAGTGTGCGGACAACAATCAAAATCAGGCACATAATTCAGGGATTATTAGTACACACAGCTCTTCTTTGTAATCAATGCAACGATACAAGTCAAATGTGCAATGTGCTATGTTTGACAAATTTATTACAATTGTAGTTTTTCACATAAGAACCATTTCAGTAAATTTCTTCATATTATATTGTGAATAATGAGATAACAGGGAAGACCCAGGACTAGATGGAGGGATTATATCTCCACCCTGGCCTGGGAACGCCTCGGGATACCCCAGTCAGAGCTGGCTAATGTGACTCGGGAAAGGGAAGTTTGGGGTCCCCTGCTGGAGCTGCTGCCCCCGCCACCCGACCCCAGATAAGTGGACGAAGACGGATGGATGGGTGAAAGAAATTGTGCTTTTCTTAATGTATCTGTGTCATTACCCAAATTCACTTGATGCTACCTTAACCAGGGGCCACATCTCTATCAGTTAAAGCACCTTCACTTAACCAAAGTGCATATCAAAGCAATAATTTAATTGATTACACAACTCATAAATAAACAAATAAATCCCCCGACATTAGACATTATTATCAATTCATAATTCTGGCTTACAATTAATTATGTTTTTCTATACATTTTAAATGTTAAATTTTAAATTGAAAATGTTATTAGCAAATGTTAGCTTTGGTTAAAATTGTATTAGTAACACCTGAATAAGAGCTTCATAGCAGCTGCAGTCATGAATTCAAAATCGCTCCTCATGTCAACATTTGTTAGCAATATAGCATGCTAGCTAAAGTGTAGTAGCTCACTAGGTAATGTTTGGTAGGAATTGTGTTGTTCGATATTCTCAATCTGCTTTTAGCGAGCTGGTCTGTTGGTTTATAAGCTGCATGACTACAGCATGTTGGTGGGTCAATACTGTGAGCACTTTTAGTGGAATTTATATCAGTATCAAAACAGCTGAACATTGTTTTTGTCAAAAAAAAACCAACTGTGTGTCAATCACTGCTCATGCACACGCATTCATTCTCCTTTATGGGGGGAGGGGCTTAGGAGACCATTTTGGGCTTTAGCGGAAAGGGGATAGGGACTGAGAAGTTGTTGATGTTCAAATTTTTTGGCTAAGTCCTGGATCTTCCCAATCCTACCTACAACACCTTTAAGGTTCAGTGTTTACCAGTGGGGAACCGTCAGGGCTCTCTAGGCCAGAGAAGTTATTTGTAAGGAGGATTTGCTCTTTGCTTTAGAAATCAGCTGTTTTTTGTTTCGGTGATAATACTCTTTCTCTCCGCACTGTTTGCTCGTTGCTTTGTTAAGGCTGGACTAGCGTCTTCATTTTTGTTTCAGAGCTGGAATTGTCATACATAATGTTTGCAGTACTATAAGAGAGGACACAATAAGCTAGGCTGGTAGTTTGCTTTTTTTGCCAACAAGGGAAGGGGGGTCAGAGGGCCAAGGGTTAAGAGTCATGGTTTGCTACTGGTGTTTACTGATATTTGAAAAAAATCTGCAGATCATGTGGTGTTTTGAGTGAATGTAGGTGCATGACATTCATGTTTAATATAGATCTGTTTAATTTTTTTCAATCTGCCAAATGTATATTTTTAAGATGGTGTGAGCGATTACAAGTTTAACTTCCTCTCATGGAGGTCAGGACTGCAACATTAACTTTGATTGTTCAATTTAAACAGCTGAGTTACTTAAAATATTGCATATTTCCTCGGCATCTACTAATTCATATAAAGTTTTATCTCTTTGACCATGAGTTATTTTGAGCTATATTCTCTGCTGTAAACAAAACAGACAAAACCCCACTAACCCTAACCCACACAACTGAGTCTCAAAGGAAAGTTTCCTCATAGTTTTCACCAGGCTCTCCGAATTCAGAGTCTCTGGATATTGATCCGACAACATCAGAGAGGTCACTGGCTGCCCTCGTCACGCTGTCATAAGATGGTGGTGAGGACAGTAGAGTGTCCTCTGTTGTCTGGGCAATCTCCACCGCGACAAGTCCATAGTGCTGCATCATGGAGGCTATCAGCCCCTCAGTTTCTGGAGCATTCTCAACATCCACTACAGTCTCGTAGTTTATTTGTCTGTAGAGGTAGGATGCCTGTTTCATCTGCCGGCGCACCAGATGCCTCCTGTAACACCTCTGGATGATGATCGCGGACACCTCTTCCAGTTTGCGGCGCAGTGTGGAAGTGATGGGCTCGTGGGAAATCTTGGAGGGGTTGGTCATCATGAACTTCTCTTCCATTTGCTGTTTGAGGGCATCCATCTCACCCGACTCCCCCAGGACCCGCTTTGTGAAGGCAAATAGGATGTCCAGACAGTGGATCCTATCCCCGCTTACCATGGGAAGGTCCATGGAGATCAGCTTGATCCTGTTGGGCTTGGCTATGCGCAGCGGCTCTGACAAATTGTCAGCGAAGATTGACAGCATGGAAAACTCAATGAACTGTGTCGCCTCAGAATCAAACTTCTCCCAGACCTCATAAAACATTTCAAAGTCATCCTCACTGAGTGGCTCTGTACTCTCCTCTGTGGCAACGCTGAAGTTCTCCAGAATGATAGCTATATACATATTTACCACAATGAGGAAAGAAATGATTATGTAACTGACAAAGAAAGCTATGCCCATTGAGGGGCTGCCACAGTTTCCCCGGGTATTAGTGCCAGTATTAACAAAGTGAAGGTCGCACTCCTCTGGGGAGCTGGCCATTATAGGACTCAGGAGGTTGTCCCAACCTGCCGAGGTACTGATCTGAAAAAGGCAGATCATACTATTCCCAAATGTTTCAAAGTTAAACATGTCGTCAAGCCCATCTTGTTTTTTTTCACGTAGGCAAAGTTTGCCATACCGAAGATAGCATAGATGAACATGACGAGGAAAAGCAGGAGGCCAATGTTGAACAGTGCTGGCATGGACATCATTAAGGCAAACAATAGAGTCCTTATTCCTTTGGCTGCACGTATAAGTCGAAGTACGCGTCCTATCCTTGCCAGTCTGATGACTCGAAACAGGGTCGGAGATACAAAGTACTTCTCGATGATGTCTGCAAGAACAATCCCTGGAATGAGAGAGAAAGACAAGAGTATCTCATTGCAAAATAATGCACTTACTTAGAGCTGCACTAATCAAAATGTTTACATTAACAATGGATCAAATAACTCTGTGTAATGTGAAAGGGTTCGCTCGTAGCGACAAACCCACACAAAACGTTCACCTGACCCTGCAGTTCCCCTCAGCTCTACGGCCCACAACTTTACTGTTTTGGTTCACTTTCACTGCTTTAACCAACCTCGTTTCCAGCCACAGCAGGAAGCAAATTTCATTTCCAATGCTTTAATAAACCCACTGTATGCTACCTCCTGCTACTGTCCAGCATCAAATGTCAGACAAAGTTAGCTTCTAGCTGGTGAACGTAGTGGAGCATTAAAGGGTCAGATATTTTCTTCGGGAGTTGGTTGAGAGTTAAAAGTAGAGTGAATACTGGACTTATTCATCAGGTGGCTAAAAACACAACAACAAATAAATGCTAATGTTGCTCCATGACTACTGGATGCGTAAATAGGCAACGGTTTGCTAACATGTTTGCCATACAACTTTACACGCTGACAAGCTATGTTGTATTTACAACTCGTTCCACTGCCTCCAAGTGGCCAATCAAATCAGTTTATGCAGCTTTAATACTTTCATACATATTGTGATTTGTTGAACTGCACCCAGAAGTGTATCTTTTATGATATAAAGTAACAGTCGATAATACAGAAATGAACATCAAAGGAACGAAGGACAAAAACAAATAATTAACTACAAAGCCTTTGTCAAGGCTGCACAATCCTCTGTATCTGTTATTTGAATATTAGAAATGTTTAGAGATTTTTTTCTGCACCTGGATATGGATACATCTGCCAGAAATCTTTCATTGAAGGATGTACAGTAGTCCAAGAGAAAATAACAAAAATAAAAATAAAATGTGTTAAAAAGATATTCTGCTTATAGACAACAGATAAACCAATGTTACTGAAAAATATAAAGCCCTTGGCAGAGGCAATAGTTAATGGTGTATCTCTTGTTTTGTGTCTCTACTTACCCACAATAGAGAGAATTATCACCACAAAATCAAAGATGTTCCATGCAACTGTGAAGAAATAACAACGGAGGGCAAAGATCTTGATCAGGCATTCAGTGGTGAAGATCACGATGAAGACCAGGTTGATCTTGTTGAGGATGGACTCCTTGCGCTCTGACTGCTCATCGGTTTCCACCATCATGGTCACCATGTTGACGATGATGAGCATCATGATCATGATGTCAAAGGCTTGCTTGGACACGAGATCGAAAAAGAAGGCTTGGAGAATATTCTAGGATTGGGAAATACAAATGGCTATTATTACTATTATAAAGAATGTTAGCAGGCAGGACGATATGCAGGATTGGGGGTTATCAATACAACATAAAATGTAAATGTCTGAAAAATGTGTTAAAAAATATTATTTTACCGCAGGCCTTGGTATTGGCTTTTGAGGCTTTTTAGATCCTAACTTCTTCATAGCATTATAGTACTTCTTCTGTTCTTCTGTCATGAAGATATCCTGCCCTCCTAAGTATAGGCAAAAACACCTACCATTATTTTTACAGAAAAATGCTGAAAAACAGAATGTGGCAAAAACAAGCTATTTCCTTCTAAACTAGGTCAGTTAGTATTTGCATGTATTCGTCATATTTGGTTTTGCTTGGGGAATGACATATGTAAAACATTTGAAATTTGGGTAACACTTTACTTGAAGGTATCAACATAATCGTGACATGACACTATCATGAACGTGTCATAAACGTTATAAAGAAGTCATAAACATTTATGACTTCTGTCATTAAGTGTCATTCGGTTTTTGTCATGACAAATTGACATTGTTTGGGTTGTCTTGATTATGACAACTTGACATTAATCAAAGTGACATTACCAGAAGTTGTCTTGGTCATGACAAGTTGACATTAAATGTGTTTTGGATGTCTTTGTAATGACAACTTGACATTAACCAGGATGACCTTACCAGGAGATGTATTTGTCATGACAACCTGACATTAAATTTCTTTGGAGTGTCCTTATTAAGACAACTTGACATTAAACAGGATGACATTATGTCAAGTTGTCATTACAAAGACATCCCAAACAAATTTAATGTCAACTTGTCATGACCAAGACAACTCCTGGTAATGTCACTTTGATTAATGTCAAGTTGTCATAATCAAGACAACCCAAACAATGTCAACTTGTCATGACAAAAACCGAATGACACTTAATGACAGAAGTCATGAACGTTTATGACTTGTTTAGAACGTTTATGACACATTCATGACAGTCTCATGTCATAGTTATGACAGTGTCATGTCATGATTATGTCAATACCTTCAAGTGAAGTGTTACCAAAATTTGAAACATATGACTATGTTATTCTTTATGACTGAGATGCTAAGTTGCATCTATCTTGTACAGGGACAGAATGACTTGCAAATACCAAGTGATCCAGGCCTAACGTCAGTGTTGCCAATACTCATCTTCCTTTTCTGCTGATTGAAATTGTCAATAATGACACCGATGAAGAGATTGAGGGTGAAGAAGGAGCCGAATATAATGAAGATGACAAAGTATAGATACATGTAGAGGTTGATTTCTCTGATGGGTTGTTCCTCCACCTGAAACCAAATAGTTTTATAAGTCAGACAGTTACTGTTACATGTTAATGATGTAGACAGTGGTGTAGACATACTTACTCCTCTTGAATCAACAGCTGCATGCATTATTTCCATCCATCCTTTAAATGTAGCCTATCATACAATACAGAAATACACAACGTTACTGTCTGGGCACTGCATTGCATTGTGAATCATTGACTTTATCCATAGAAAAACATTACAAAAATTGCCTTGGCTCAAACGTATTATGATCACATTAATTCCTCACGACAGAAAGCGTGTTTAAAAGATTTGACAAACTTCTAAACAGTGCAGCAGAAGAAAAAAAACTCACCACTTGCAGAAGGGAAAGGTAGCCAAGTCCCACATTGTCGAAGTTGACCTTCACTTTTGTCCAGTAGAACTGGGTGTCATTCATAGAGAGGCACTCTGACTTGTTGTTGACTACAGAGACACTGTGGATGAAGCCTGTTCTGTTCACACACTTCCCGAACTTGCCAGCGAACAGGTTGACCCCCATGATGCTGAAGATGAGCCAGAAGATGAGACACACCAGCAGCACGTTCATAATGGAAGGGATGGCTCCTATAAGAGCGTTCACAACCACCTGATGAGCAACAGGTAAGATACAGGTTAGTCTCACAGCACTGAGGTTCTCTATTAGTCTATCTGTGAAGGTTCCCAGTCATCCAGGTCATAGTTATCCAAGGAGTGTCAACGGCAACTGGACTTGGTTAAGGTTCGAGATGACTTCTTCAATTCTGACTGACTGGTAGGGAAACCCAACTATTTAACCTCTGTGGGGTCGTTGTCAAGACGATCGATTGCGTTTTGGCCGTTTGTGCTGTCTATTAGTCTGGTTTCAGATCTCTGAATCTCTGCCCACATCTTTGATTTCTTTTAGCAATTCATGGCAATTAAGTCTAATTATAAAGCTAGTTCTTTTTCAGCTCATGATCTGATAGTTGACTAATAATTTAGGTATCCAATTTGAACTTTTCATCAATCAAGCCAAGACCAAGACATTTGGTTCAGACCATTCCCTCAAAACCACCAATACGAATGTCATGGCGGTGCAAGTGGAGAAGTCAGGGGATTGGAATCATTAGGATTAATCTTCCTGGCACCATGAATGTTTGTACAAAATTTCACGACAATCCATTGAATAGGATATATATATATATATATATATATATATATATATCCTATTCAATGGATATATATATATATATATATATATATATATGAAAATAGAGATATTTCAGTCAGGACAAAAGTGGTGGACCAATCAACTGACTGATTAACTGACTAACCTTGCCATCCCTAGAGCCACTCTGCAAGCATGGCTAAAATCATCATCAAACAGTCCCTTGGTCTAAACTTCATATCAATTGCAAATGCATTGGGAATCTTTTTCTAACTTGGCGATTATCAAGTTGTCATTCAGAATAATGAACAAACATACATACAGTCAACAGAAACTTTTTTGTAAAAGGGATATATGATATCAGGTTAGTTTAGAAAACACATTTCTCACCCGCATGCCCTCAAATCTGGACAGAGCTCTGAGAGGTCTCAAAGCACGCAGAGTCCTCAGGGACTTGATTGCAGCAAAGTCTGAATATCCCAGTGAATTTGCTACCAGGCTTATTAATGAAACCTATATGGAGTACAGAAAGACGTGTGTACTGTAAGAATCATTAAATGAGTCCAAATATGTTCTTGTTCAGATTTAAACCTTTAAACCTGGGGGTAATGTAGCAATATTAAGAACAAAAACATTGTGAAAAGCATTGAATAAAGCAATATCACATGCATAGTCTTATCAAAATATTAAGTTTTTCTTAGCAATTATGTAACTTTTGAAGAAAAGAACATAATAAAAGACCATAAAAGACAAGTAGAACACATTTGAAGAGCCATATTTTAGAGTTTCTGTGTATTTTGGGACATTCCACAGTTAGGAACACAATTACTTAATTTTTGAGGTTTAGATTTGGTTTGCTTGTTGTGTCATCTTTTATCAAATTTAGACTTCCACTCTATTCTACATCCAAAATGGACAAAACTAAATGGTATTCCGCTGTTGAATGGCCCGTGGATGACGGCTATGAATGAAAATGGCATGAGAAAAATGAGAAAAAGTCATGTCATGATTGATGACAAAACACAGACCAGTATGCACAATATGAACAAATGTGTCCATGAATGCATACTCAGCTATATATGCATATATAATATGTATATATATCAAATAGAGGGAGTTTTATAAAGAATTTATATCTATCTTTGCCAAATTTGCTTCCCAATTTGCATTCAATTGATCCAATACATTCATTAAAAACAATTTAGGACTTATAAGGTCCCAATGGTCTGAATTTCTTTATAAAAGTCTATTTACACTTGTGTTTGTCCAATATATCTAAAGAAGGTACTCAAAATGTATTCTCAGGACAAGAGAAGTCTTTGGCTTCAAGAAAGTACAGACGGAAAAATTCAAAAAAGCTGTAAAAGAAAGTAAGGTGGTAGTTTTCATAGAGAGAAACAAAAGGTATGTAGCTGCAATTATCAAAAGGATTTGTCTTTTCTTCCAAACAGACATGACAAATAACATTCAGTACATAAACATAAACAGTTTAGACATGAGCTCAACTCGTGCATTTCTAAATTGACTAAAATGTCTGTTTAGCAACATTTTTATAGGTTTAATATGCTGTATAAAGTACATCTTCTGTAGATAAACCTTAGAGTAAATGGCACTGCAATTGTTTTTGATATAAAAGCCAAGGTCCTAAAGTAACGGATTCAAAGAATGACTGTTGAGTAGTTTTAAAAATTGTAGCACATTTCATAAGAAGTGCATTTGTTGGAAACAAGACGGTGGCTTTTGATATCACAACAGAAAGCACTTACGAGTGAAAAAACACAGAAGCATTTGTGAGGCAGATGCAAGTTTCCAATCCCAGAGCCCATACTCACCTGGGACCTGCTAACTACAACTTACCCTAACAATAGAGCGGTCTGTTGAAATCTGTGTAACAGCAGGTGAAATCAGAGGAAGTCAAGTCAGGCCTCAGGCTGCACGCCTCGGGCACTTTGGATTACCACTACAGAGCCACATCCATTTTACCCAACAGAGCACTTATTTTTAATTTGTCTGACAAAATCCTGGTGTAAAAGCAAATGTGAAATTGTTCAATGTACCAACTATTTAGTGTGTAAATTGATCCAGCTCGTAAAACAGTGTGGAGTTTGTTTTAAATAGGAGTAGCTGATGGTGGGGGCAGCACGATTTTAGTCATGAAGATGGCCAGTTGTTGTAAAGCATATATGGATTGTTAAGTGCTTTCCTGTAAATAATGTGACACTCACCAAGCTTTAAATCCCACAAACATGAACAAGCAACATTCAGCTACAATGAGAGGGGTTACACTTCAACCTCAATTCTCAACATGTGATTTTTAATTACCAGCGTCCCTTCATGTGGTGCAACAAAAACAGGCAAAATTTTCGCTTACATCCACGATAAGAAAGTCGAGCCAGCACCAGTAGTTGGTGAAATATTTCTTGAAGCCGTATGCAATCCACTTGAGGAACATCTCTAGCACAAAGATGTAGGAGAAGACCTTGTCGGCATACTCCAACACCACCTTTACGACTTTTCTCTTCTCAATGTAGATATCTTCAAATGCCTGCAGCAGAAGAGGGACAGCGGTGTGAGTAAATGCCACATCACACCACTACTGTTGGCTGAACATGGAAAACAATTTAATATCAGATGAACTTTATTGTTTCTGAAGGTACAATTATAATACGGAAACCAGTTGTTTTAGATACAGAAATTTTGCATTACAGTTTTTCAACCACCCTGAGAAAACATGCTGCTGGCAACCACTGTGGGAAGGTTGTCATTAAACTTCAGCCATTAAGCTTCAGTAATATTGTACTGAAATCAGGCATTAAACAGAACTGGAATCAGACACTGAAGTGAATAAAGCAGGAATCCCTCACCTACTTCTACTTCACATACTTACTTCTGGGAGTTTTCCATTACTTGCAGCCTATTGTTTTGAATTTACATCGAGTAATTACCTTTTTAACTTTTTGACCGATTTCATACATACTGTACATGAAAAAACAATAACAACAAATCAAACAGGACTGAAAAGGGATGACATGTTTTAAAAAAGATATACATTTATTTCAAAATAAATAGTGATAATAGTGATAAATTAAATAAATAACAAATAGAGCCGTACCAGAGCCCCACTGCTGAGCAGGATCATGAAGATAATGAAAGTCTCAAACCAGCTGTGTTCCACAATCTGGTAGCAGGTCTTCCTCAGCCTCCACCAGGCCTGGCCCAGACCGCGGCTGGTATCGATTTCACAGCACTGACAGTGCCTCATGCACACTGAGCGGGAAGGCAAAGGCAAATCAGCACAGATTACACTGCATGATGGAAATACACTACACAAAAAACATATAACATGTAAAATGAATGTTGCAAAAGCTTTGATTGTACTTTATATTAATCGTTTCACATGGTTATAACTCTAAATTCTCAATTCTCACATTCTGGGAAGCATTCCTCCGGCTCCATGCTCTCTTCAGCCAGCTCTGACAAGTCATCCATTTCTTCTCCAGGCTTCCTCAAATCCACTGTGCTGCCCTCTGATAGGCTAATCCTCTCCTGAGTGGTGAGAAGTCTCACTGTTACCAGTCAATGTCTCACTTATTTTTTCATTAAACAATGTATGAACCAATACTGAGTTGTTATACACATGTATATAGCACAGAATATAGACGGATGGACGAGTGTTTTTCATCAGCTGTCAAAGGCTAAACACCTACTGTGACATCACTGGTTGGGCTGTGGTTGTGGCCATATGTGCATTAGGCCTATACATTTTAAACAAAACAAAGCAGTGTAGCAGCATTTTTCTGCTCTTTGTTCAGTATAGATTCATCCCATTAAAGCTTGCTCACTTAGATGTACTGCCTTGCCTTTCAATCTCTTCTGAGCCTTAATACATTTTTGATGAGATTTCGTGTGTTGTAACAGCAACATATTTAACACGATTTATAGGACAGAGGTGCGGCTTCAATCCTATAAACTGGTACGAAGTCTAATCCAGCATTAAAGAGCATCCGCAGGACCTGGAGACTAGATTACCAGCATTGCAATATTAGTTCTCAAAGACAGAGAGAATAGAATAGATAGAATAGAATAGCCTTTATTGTCATTGAACTGTGAAGGTACAACGAAATTTAGGGTGCTCTCACAGAGCCACCCTTGCACCACACAAAAAAAAAACAACAACAAGAAAACAAGGAACGACATATGTCCAAACAAGGACAAGAACAGGCTCAGCACACAATATGCTCTCATTTAAAATAGTATCTACTAAAATAATATAAAAAATATTTATTATTTGCATATGTATTTAAATATAAATGTCCATAAAATCTAAAAGGTAAAAAATGTCTGTAGTTGGAATGAGGGCTTATGACAGAGTGTCCATGAGTGTCATGGACAAGTGAGTGTGCACTAATGACATTTTAAGACAAGTATTGCCATATGCCGTTGTAATATATGCACACATTGGCGGATTGCTCTTTTCATTCTTTAAAGTGATCTACTTAAAAAAAAACTTTATTCATAACTAACTGCTTGATACATACAATCTTGCCATTTTTAGTGTGCATTCAAAGCTCTACACATGTAAAAGGTATCCGTCTTTGTGGCTGAGCAGATGCCCAGTTAAGCTGATGGAGGACTGTTTTTTTTTTTCATTTCTCTTTTCCCTAATGCCTAATTCTGGTGCGGAGCAGAGCACGGCAGGGAAATAGGAAGAGAGAACGCCAGACTGCATCCCACTCAGCTCTGCTCTGCTCAGCTGTGTCACTTTAATCTGCTCTGCAGGGCTGACTCCACATCTGGCCTGCTGCTGTCTGCCTGCCCTAGAGGACAGGACCAACACACCCTCCACCTCAACAAACCCCTGACCCACAGGACATTGAGACATAGAGGAATCTAGAGGAAGGATTGAGGCAAGAGGTTGAATCAGGGAGCTTGATGAAGAGAGAGAGAAAGAGAGAGAGAGAGAGAGAGAGAGAGAGAGAGAGAGAGAGAGAAAGAGAGAGACAGACAGAGAGAGAGAGAGAAAGAGAGAGAGAGGTTTGCTCAATTAATTCAAGTTAGAGAGAGAGTAAAGGGAGTAATCTTACTAAATGATTGCGTATGATGTAATACATACTGCAACTTAATTATTCTAACTTTACTCAAGTAACCAATATTCATAAAACTATTTTTAAACTGTATTTATCCATGGTGTTTGCCTGCACACCAGCCAATGATAAGCATCAACAATTTTGTCTTGACTTGAATCTATTGGATCCAATCAAACTATATTACTCATTCTCTTATTCACTGTCTTGCTGTTAGTTAGATGAGAGGATTGGTACCCCTTCCAAGCCTATACTTAAAAAAATGTAGCTAACACTAGTAGCTGGTTAGCTTAGCTTAGCGCAAAGATTAGAAACAGGGGGAAACAGTTTGCTGGCTCTGCCAAAAAGGTAACAAAATCACCAGCACCTTCAAAGCTCACTAATGAACATAATGTATCCATACAAAAACCGAAGTGTAACCTCACAGTGATGACAAGACTTACTGCAGCCAGCAAAGAAATTGTCCGGCAACCTTCCTCCACAGCTAACTACCACATATGCTACAGCCTAGGCCCCCCTGATTGTGCTCTTATACTTCTGAATGACATGAGCATCAACAATGGTTTGGAAACTAATTAGAATGGTTATTTCACTTAAAACTAAGAGTCAAAGACCGAGCTGAATTGATTAATCCTTTGAAAGAACTTTCTAGAACATTTTCCAGCAACATCTTGGATAAAGAACAGAGTAAACAACTGGCCACTAAAATCATGTCCTCCTACCATTTTATTTTTTTACTTTCAGGTCGTCTTACAATGTAAAATGTATGACAACAATGTTAATGAAGCTTAACAACAAGAATAAAAACACTGTGCATTTGCATAAAAGTAAAGCTTTAAAGTGCCCATATTATGCTCATTTCAGGTTCATAATTAATTGTACATGGTTTAATTTTCAAAAGGAGCACATGTGCATTAGCTAGGTAAGGATCACATCAGATAGCTGTTTGTTTCTACAACTTCAGTCAGTAGGCTACAAGGCAGGATTAGCCGGGAGACTTCTTCTAAACAAGGGCGCACTGCCAACTTTGTGTGGAATACCTGCAGAACATGGACTTGTAAGTAGTTCTTTTGTAGATTATGGTGAACTAGTGTGTGTTGTAGCAGTGTTTTGCCATTGAGAACGAGCTAGCCAGCATGCTACGGTTAGCCACCTCGTCTCGGCTACTGACGTAGAAAGCCCTGCAGATTTTGAACAGCTCGCCCGGAGACTGAAGGCAGGTTACATTCAGAAACCCGTATCTCACTCAAAACAGCATGAATGTTTTTTTTCCCAAGTTTGTAAAGTGATTTTTTGTCTCTAGTGCTTCCACACGCATACAAACTTTGAAAAAAATCCATCCATGCTGTTAACCGCAACTGTTAGCATGCTAGCGTTAGCATGCTAGTGTTAGCGTGCTGGCATGCTATCTCGTTCTCAATAGCAAAGCACTGCTACAACACACACAAGTTCACCATAATCTACAAAAAAAAACTACTTACATGTGCGCCCCGTTTAGAAGAAGTCTCCCGGCTAATCCTGCTTTGTAACTGACCGGAGTTACAGAAACAGCCTTTCTTTTACTGTCTATGGAGCTAGCTGACATGATCTACATCCGAGCTACTGCGCATGTGCGAGTGCAATCAAAGATAGTACAGAAGAAGAAGAAGAAAAGAGGTCTCACTCTGTAGTTAAAACAGAGACCAGGTGAAAAGAGGATCTGCAGCAGTGAGAGAGAGCTGTGCAGTACAACAAAAATATGTTTTTTTTGAAAATTAAACCATGTAAACCTATTCTGGTACAACCTTAAAATACAATTATGAACCTGAAAATAAGCATAATATGGGCGCTTTAAAAATCTACCGTAGTTACGATTTGGTTGTCAAAACTCAGAGTCCACTCATCAGCCACTCATACAAGTCACATAATATCATTTCATACTTTATTTCCATAGTTTCCCAAAACATTCTTGAAAAGTACTGTGTAATGTGTTACTAATTAGAAAAGTAGAGAAAGTGTTTAGTTAGTTTGTTTAGTACACTTCCAGTTAGTTAAGTCTAATTAATTTCTAACCAAACCAGGGAGTCAGTCCACAGTAAGGCAGTTGAACAGGCAAAAATGTGAAATATGTCTGCAGGCAAGCATTCAATTAAATATACTGTATATGAAGAATAAACTTCACAATATTAAATGAATAATGAATAAATATTTACTTGAAGCTGTTCCAACAAGGAAAAGCCTATTTCCCCCTATGATTACTATCAAATCACTAATTATTTTCAGGAAACTTCCTAGAAAGTTATTAGGAAATTACATGCCCAAAAAAGCATTAGCCATATAGCCTCTGTCTTTCTTTTATTACTTAATTACTTAAAACTTCATGTAACAATGTCAGATGCTGTATATCCATCTTGTATGTAGGTTTTTTCAATTTTTTGTAAAAGTTTAAAAAACTAAAAAACCATTAGCCATAATGCCTTCATTATTTCTAACAAAATGAGAGATGTACATGTAAGTCTGTTAGCTTTTTTTTTACATTTGCTAAAATATATTTGAAATTCATTGCCTTTTTCAGTTTGTTGCCAGTATGGGATGCTGACGTTTCCAGGCAGAAAGCATGAAAACAACCTGGATACGGTAACGTAAGGTTAATGCAGAGTCTCATATCCACAGAAACCTACGTCAAACACAAGAAGGAGGATACAACACAGAAGTGGAAATAACCTGGATTCTACTTTTTTTGACATGTTTAATTTTGGTATGAAACTGACTATGTTGCTTCTGGCTTCACCCAAAGCAGTGATGTAACAGCAGTAGCAGGGGTTTCCTACTATTGTTTGACACAAACTATTTTGGTAGATAATAGACTACTACAACAGTAAACTATGAAGGTTCAGGTCCAGTGTTAACACATATATCTCGAGGTGAAAAGCTTACCGGTTTGTTGTCTTCATCCTCTGATGACTCAGAAATCTCCTCCTCCTCGAGAAACTCCACATCTGACTCTCCAGGTGCGATGGGAACAATGACAGTCAAGTTTGGGTTTGTCATGTAGCTGTCCTCCTCTGGTGTGATGTACTTTTCTCCATAGCGTCCACAAATTCCACCATTGCTTTCCACATGATTTCCAACCAGCTTGATTGCCTGACCGGCTTCTTTAGCCTTCTGATTTTGACGCTTCAAGCTGCGGTTGAAGAGGTCGGCGATGCACGTGGAAAGCCAGGAGACACCGGACTGGATACGGCCGATGGCGATCTGGATGTTGTTCAAATCGCCGTCTTCGTCTGGAGCAGAGAGGTTGTCGGAGCTGAAGGAGCTGAGCAGCAGGGCCAGAAAAAGATTCAACACCTGTTGACAGACATATGTTATGTTACATTACATTTGCTTTGGAGAAATATCAGAACATTGCTATAATTCTGTAGACATTTAGCATCAATATGGCAAAAAAAATGCTGTATTTACATTATGCTTATGTCAACATTTATCTTTCTTTACTAATCAGAGCAAAGGTTAGCCTGTAAGCTAAAGGATAAGTGCACCTAGTGCATGACATGACCTTCCACATATTTTGTCAACAATGGGAAATCCTGCATTGTAAATTCAGGAGGATATTCTACTCAGATATGCTCAGGCACATATGGCTTCAGCTGCTTTCAGACACACTGAACTCCAGTTTCCAAGCATCCAACTCCCAAGTAATTTGTCTACTAGCTTAGAGAGCAGCAGCATCAAGCCCATCTCTGCACAGTAGCATGTGTGTGTGTGAGTGTGTGCATGTGTGATGTGCACAGTTGGTAAGGATCATCTTTAGCCACTGAGCCATTCAGAAATGGGGAGAATGAGCAGAAGATTAGTGATGAATGCCCTCCGACCTTCTTGCCCCTAAGCATACTGGATAATCTCTTGGATAAACAGCTTTCCCACAATTCATGTGCAGTGGAGGTTATCGTCCATTCAACTCAATAAGAAGCACTGTTGTGATCTGGTCTTTGCACTAACAACAGGGTCACTAAAGGTGTCTTTATCCAGCAATTGTAAAAGAAGAGAAACTGCTGTGCTCTTTAAGCCGTTTTCATCTTTTGTCAGTGCTACTGGAAGGTCATTTAAAGCTACATTAAGTGTTTAATAGCAGCAGAAGGTGTAAACTGGTGTGAAACCACCAGGCTAAAGATGATATAATGGTGCTGGATTGGGTATGAGTACTTGATACCTTTAAGTTATCGGCCAAAATAACTCAGTACCAAGTAGTATCAAAACTTCTCCAGTCAGACGATTTTTGTACCAAGATTTAGAAATAAATGAGTATTTGTATGATTTTGCTCACATCCAATCATCTAAAGGCTCTGACACACCAACCCGACGGCCAACCGAGTTGGTCAAAAAAGTGCCTCAGAACACATCGAAGTGACGTCGACTTGAGCATATGTTCTGCACATTTGCGAGATGTAATATGTCTCCATAACAGCAGGTGGAGCTAATCTGTATTATCGCCCAAAAAATTAAAACCGGCAGCTGATTGGACGAACGCGTCACGTGGGTCTGGCTTCTCCCGAATTTCAAAGTCAGACCATAATGGTGGCTCGTTCGGAATACGATCTCGTATTTTCCAAAAATAGCTCACCAAAACGTGTTTCATTTCAGATCGACAAAGGTCAGTTTAAAAGATTTTCGTCAGATTTTGAGTGGCGTTACTCACGCTCATCCCGCTCGTCATTTCCGGGTTAGCACTCCACCAATCAGATTGGTCGTTGAGTCCGACTGCCCACTGGCCGATTTAACAAGTCAAATTGGCCCAAATGAAGGCAGAAGGCTCCTCCGACTGACGATGGCACAGAACACATCGAACAGACTTGAGTCACGGACCTCGCCAGACTGTCCAACGGCCGATAATAGGGTTGGTGTGTCAGGGCCTTTAATCATTCTTCGACCTAATGCGATTGGCCCACTATCTCAGCAGCTACAAACCATACAGTCATTATCTGTCAGTTATTTAACTAATATTTTAAGAATTTGAACACTTTTGAAATGTTTCAAAAGTCTCTTTCCAGAAATTCAGCCTTGGTGCAGAATTACAGCTACTAGAGCCAGTCCCACAATAAGTTTTCCTTAGTATGTGTCAATTCTGTGTCTGTAGCTATTGAAGAGGAAGGGGGGGGGCAAGGTGGAGGGGGGGGCAAGGTGGAGGGAGGGGGTGTGGCCTTGACCAACTGCCACTTTGCTGGTTTGAAAGCCATGATGTCTCTCTCTCATGGGTGGGCCAAATTCTCTGGGCAGGCAAAGCAGAGAAAGGGGAGGTAACCTTGCTCCTTATGACCTCATAAGGAGAAGATTCCAGATCGGCCCATCTGAGCTTTCATTTTCTCAAAGACAGAGCAGGATACCCAGGGCTCGGTTTACACCTATCGCCATTTCTAGACACTGGGGGACCATAGACAGGCTGGGGGAATGCATATTAATATTAAAAAACCTCATAAAGTGAAATTCATGCCATGGGACCTTTAACATCCTGAGCAATTTCTGCTCCTGCATCATAGAGAGCGTCCTGACTGGGAACATCTCTGCCTGGTACGGAAACAGCATCGAACATCGCTGTTTGTTCGGCTGAACACACAAAAGGCTAAATGAATCATTGAAGATCAGGAAGAAGGTATCGGATAAACCAGGCCAGCACTGAGAGGCTTAAGAGAAGCTTCTAGTCTCAGGCCACTAGGATCTTAAGACTGGATACATGTCACTGAAATTGTACCTTGTATGATTTTTCATGTGACAAATGAAGTTGATAGATTGACTGAAGTGCAAAAAAATAAAAGGTATAAGAAGTAAATAAAAACAGGCTGAAAAGGTAACAAACCAGGGTAAACCAAAAATGTTTTAAAACATTTCTGACAGACAGATACATTTCAGAACATAGGATTAAATGAGGAACAAACTAGCATTTAATGGTAGAGGGAACAGAGGGCATGCTGGGAACAGGTGGCCTTGCTCCATTTAAAAAAAAAGCCTGACAGGGTTTTAAAATAGTTATGCGACAGAACTGAATTGATTGTGGTGCAGATGATGCTCATATTTCAGTGTATAATATTATTCTAATATGTGCTTAGCATGAAATGGAAAATCCACAAGCTGGTAGCACATTTCTTTTTTGTTTGGACTTACATAATACATAAGGTAGCTTTTTTAGGGTCAGGCCAGGAGTCTAAACGTACCCTAGAACAAAAAGAAATCCTGAAAATGCATTAGGAAAAACCCTACAGAAACAGACTAAAAACACTACAATGTGTGATTTTATATATTTCAAAAATCAGCACTAAATTGACAACACAATGAAGTAAAACTACACTGACCCTAAATAAATGCTGCAACTGCTGGCCGCCTGCGCTTCCGGGAATTTTTGGATCTGTTCTCATTAACATAGCTTACAGGACACAGCTGGACAACAAATCTCCATATGGGTGGACCAACAAATATACATATCCCCTTATTATGGCACAGAGTGACAGCAGTTGTGTACAAACAGAGCTCGCATAAAGATGAACTACTTTTACAGAAGCAGCTGCATGCAATGATGTACACACTGTTTTTCATCCTGTGTGAAACTCAAGACCTGCTGCAAAGGCTGGAACGACAGCAAGAACACCCTGGCCTTGGCTGATCATTTGTATAGTACTTAGGTCACAATTTCTCCCATAAGGCTTAGTTCATTAGCAGTGGATAAAACATTTAGTCCTGTTGGACATGAGGCTGCGGTAAACCCGCTGCAAGCGTAGAGTGTCTGTTGAGGCTACAGTTTGCACGGCAGCATGTGCAGTTAATAAATATCTTACTTAGGAGGGAAAACAGAGGGTTTATATGTCGTCCAGACATGATCTGTTTTGCAGCCTGCTAATGCTAATCAGCAAGACAGTTAGCACGACACTGTGACACAATTGCTTTCTCAGTGATGAGCATGCGTTCAAGCACTGAAGGAAAAACGCACAAACCATTCTGGCTACACAGATATCCGATCCGTTTGCTAAATATATCACAACGAGGCACCAGCAACTGTTCGAGGATGTCCCATCCTCATAATATGGAATCACCAAACCCTTCATTTGTGCAACATAATCCCTGATTACTCATGACATCATCATTTGGATTATAGTTGCATTGACGTGCAATTGAATTTCTCTAAGCAGGCTTCCTGTTATTATATACTGTTAAAGGCTGGTGATATTCTGTATTTTTGTTATTGTCCACAAATCCAATAAAAAGACCAAAACCAACAATGTGTTTGTGTGTCATACAATACTTTCCGACATCATCAGCTTGTCTTTGGCTCTCAGACCCAAGCCTCACTGGTTCAACCTCAAAATGTAAATTAGTCACAAATACAAACTTTCACTTCAAAAAAAAAGTAAACAATAATAATACAAAGTCATCTTTTCAAACAGCAGGGCACTGTGGTTATTAGCAAACGTTACTTTAGCAGGAGTAAACGGTACATTTCTTTGAGGCAACCTATTCTCACTTCCTACTCATTAAATTAAGCAGCTTGGTCAGTGGCCCTCAGCATCTGTATGAGATGCTGAGGGCTTTCAACTACTCGATCGCAGGGTGTTGTGAGATTATGTAGTATAAAGAGCGACAATGTTGACTTTTTTTTCAACTAACATTATGTACATAACCTACATAAGCTAACGTCACGTACATAAGTTACATAACACATTAATTTATATGCAAAGCACGATCTTTTCCCAAACCTAACCAAGTAGTTGTGTTGCCTAAACCTAAACCTAAATACTCACGTATGTAATATACACGTTGAAAAATAATGCCAAAGGGCAAGTTGGGGGGACAATTTTCATCTGCAGATTCTGGGTACTAGTGAATATCTTTTTTTTTTGTATTAACTCAAAATAAAGTACAGTGCCCATGTTCATCCTAATGAAAGAACATATCACCCAGTGCAACGGTGTAGCTCACTGATGTAACTGTAATTATCGTTTTTTGACAATATTGGAGGTCTATGACACAGTGGAATAGCAGGTTTTGGCTACACAGTCAATACTTGTTAGTGTAAGAAGAGATTGACTTTTGTGAAGATTTATTTTGTAGATTGAGATAATTTACATAATACCGATACATCTTCACAATTCAATGCTTGTTTTGGTGATAAGATTTGTTGAAAGACATTTTAAAAGATATAAAAATGTCCAATTTAACACTCACCACCAAGTTCCCTATGACCATGACCAACATGAACACCAGGATACAGAGGGGCTGCCCGGCCACTTCCATACAATCCCACATGGTCTCGATCCATTCGCCGCACAACACCCGGAACACGATCAGGAAGGAGTGGAAGAAGTCCTTCATGTGCCAGCGAGGCAGCTGGCAGTCGATGGAGATCTTACACACACAGTCCTGGTAGTTCTTGCCAAACAGTTGCATGCCCACCACAGCGAAGATGAAGACGATGATGGCCAACACCAGCGTCAGGTTTCCCAGGGCGCCTACGGAGTTTCCGATGATCTTGATGAGAGTGTTGAGAGTGGGCCAGGATTTTGCCAGCTTGAAGACTCGTAACTGATGAAGAGAACAAAGTTAAAAAAAAAAAAATGATGCTGCATCTTTACAAGAAACAGAATGTTTGATAAGATGCTCTAGAGAGTTCAGTATTTAATCCTTTGCCAAAAAAAAGTACATGAGTGAAAGTTTAAGATTTTTGTTACCAGTCTAAAAGATCTCAGGACAGACAGCCCCTCTACATTTGAAAGACCTAACTCCATCAGACTGAGGCAAACAATGATGCCGTCAAAGATATTCCAGCCCTGTTGGAAGTAGTAGTAGGGATCCATGGCAATCAGCTTCAGGACCATCTCAGCTGTAAAGATCCCTGTGAAAACCTAGAGATACAGACACAGAGGGACATAAATACAGTAAGAGGTAGAAAAAGTAACAAAATATCCTATTCAAGTGAAATATGCATCACTTTATTTCTTTACATAACACTGCCCCTAATCAGACAAATGGACTGAGTAAAGTAAAAAGGTGTCGCTTGTCCAACAGGTAATAACCACCCGACTCTGCAGTTCCCCTCAAAATACGTTTGAGTTAAAAAAAAATAATCTGTATTCCTGTTATGATATTCTGTGTTTTGTATTGCTGGCTCTTCAATTTCTTGGTTGAATATCTGTTTTGTTTAACGGCTGAAAATGAACAATAAAAACTCTTAATCGTATAGAAAACAGGTAAAGGTCAAAGTGAGGGGGAGTTTGCAAAATACAAATAAGGGAATCGGTCCCACCTCCTGCTAAAAATACTCCCTCTTACCAAAGATAATTGCAAATAGTCCCAAGCAGAACATTTGACAAAGGATCAACATGCCTATTTAACCTTAGGTCCTGCACAGCACTGGCTATAAAAAAACAACAACACTTAAATACATTATCTGAATGAATGATTTTGTCTTTCCTCTTTACTTTTTTCTCAGTGAAGCTTTTAGTCCTCTCCACTGCTAACCCAACAGCACTTAGAAGAAAGTGTGTCAAATGCTGGAAACCTGCCAACCTCTATCATTAAAAGCCCCTTACCAGATTGCCCACTGAAAGCATCGTGTTGAACTCATCAGTCATGGGGTAGTGCTCCAGGGCCATGAAGAGGGTGTTGAGCACAATGCATATTGTGATACCCAGATCCAGGAAAGGATCCATCACCATGAACTTCACCCACTCCTTAATCTTCAGCCACCAAGGGCAGGAGTCCCATATCAGGTACTTCTTGGCAAATGTGTACCAGCAGGGATGACACTTTTGTCTCGACACCTCGAGCTCTGCAAAGAGACATCACGGTGAACTATTTATATGCAGGCCTTAAATCCCCCCTTGAAAAGTAAACCAATGCTGTCTTCAATCTGTAATAGGTCTCATAGGATAAGAGCAATCTTTAGAGGGATAATGTGCTTTTCGCTTTCTGGCTGAGAGTTAGTTAAGAAGATTGATACCACTCTGGACACACGGCCCAGTGGTTGCACTGTCACCTCACAGCAAGTAGGCGGTGTTGAGTTCAATCACCGGGCCAGGCAGGGTCTTTCTGTGTGAAGTTTTCAAGTTTGCGTGTTCGCTCCTGTCAGTGCATGACCATTAGGCATTGACAAATTGACCGGAGTTAGTCCACCACCTCAAGTTCACTAAATAACAAGTTAAATCTTGTTTGTTTAAATTTGTGCAAAAACAGTAAAAAAAAAAAAATTAACAACTGATGTGCAAAAATGACAAGTTGTAGTTTTACAATTATAGGTTTATGGTGACTCCAGGAAGTTATTGCACCATGCCAATAAATATTCTGGCACATAACCCCTCGTAAAATGTTTAGATTTTACACTTTAGATTCTTAAACAAACAGGATTCAACATGTTAATTAGTTAGTTTAAGAGGTTGATTTTGTTGCCTTTAAACAGAGCCAATCTTGCTGTTTCCCCCTGTTTCCAGTCTTTGTGCTAAGCTAAGCTAACCAGCTGCTGGTTAGAGCTTGATATGAATCGTACAGACAAAGAACATTATCAACCTTCTCATCTATCTCTCAGCAACATTGCAAATAAGCATATTTCTCAATAGGTCCAAGTATTTCTTTAATATTCAAGGACTCACCACCCATGGCATCGCTGAGGAAGCTGATAGAGCTCAGCCCTCTTTTCCTTTGCACTGGAGGAGGCTCAGCCACTATCGGGGAAGGCTGGAGGAGAAGTCTGGGAACTGTGTCCTCTGCACTGGTGGTCTTATGGTAGACAGAAAACCACTCATAAATACAAGGCTTTCCTCTCATTTCAGCTGTTAATTACATAAGATCTTTTTAACTCTTGCAGGATTTTCTAATTACACACAGGCTTCTATCACTCACTGTGTCTTCCCTGACCCTTTCCATGCTGTGAGCAGGCATGGAGCTGGGAGAATGTAGGCCCAGTGTGGTGACTCCGTTCTGATCTATGGAGATGTTGAGCCTGCCATTGATGTTAAGGCTGGGGGTGAAGACTTGGGAGCAATGGCTCCGCACACTGCCTGCCCTTGTCTTCCAGGGCGTTGCTGTTGAACTGGCGCGACTCCTGAAGGCGTCCCCATGAATGCTGTACTCGTCGTCCCCAAAGTCAGCCTCCGAGTTGTTGCGCGGCCGGAAAGAGCTGAAGATGCTCACTTGGCTTCCTCTCCTAGTGCTAAGGGGGTGAGAGGACAGCGTGGCCAGCAGAGGGTGGACCGGAAGGGGAGACAGAGATGGCTACGGAAACACAAAGGATACATTAGCTCCTATGGCTTATTATAAGAACATCAAAGACTGGGAGAAAGGTTTAGAGTGTGATTGTTGGGTGATGTACCATTTCCTCATCCACTGGGTCAAACTTCTCTTCAGCAGCTTCCTCTGCTGTTTCCTCTGACAATGTCCTGTGAGATCTTCTTCTTCTGCTGTTGTTTCGACATATGCCGCCTGTCTTCAGACAGAATGGAGACAACTCTGGGGACAACACTGAGTCTGTATCCTGTGCTTGTTGTCTTTTTGCTGCCAACTTCACACAGAAAAGAAGTTGTGTTATAGGAGATTATTTTGCACCAAATAAGCACACAAATAAATATGAAAATCTTTGCTGATGGTTCGCCTTGCACCTACTCTTTGCTCTCTGCGAAGGTGCTCCATAGCCAGCTGAAACTCTCTCTCCTTTTGCCAGGCCTCAGCGATGGTTGCCTGATTCTGCTCCTCATAGGCCATGGCCACTACAGCCAGGATGAGGTTGACCAGGTAGAAGGAGCCCAGGAAGATTACCAGCACAAAGAAAACCATGTAGGTCTTCCCTGCTGAGCGCAGCGTCTGAGGGAGAAGACATGAAGTCAGTACAATCAAATTCACACTGGTCTTTTTAAAACCTGAGACAAGTTTTTCTAGTTTTGGCATATTGTATGCTTATAGACGTTTTAAAGCTTTTTACTCAATTATATTATTGCTGAGATTTGTGGACTTACAAAGTAGTCCAAGATTGAAAGCAGCAAACATTCTGATAATTAGAGATAAACAAATCTTAGTTTTATCCTTTTGATCTTAATCCCTTATTTGGTCTAAAAATTAAAGTGACAGTACCTAAAATAGCCATTATAGCTCTTGCTCTAGCTCATTGCATTGTTAAATATAATTAACAATTTATTAATTAACAGCTCAGTCTGGGTAATAACCACTCCTATTTGTTTACAAGTATAGTAGCCAATAATACCTTATATGGGTAAGCTTGAGAGTTGGTCATATCCTGTACTGATGCTTGTGTTGCTCGCCCCTATGCACTACATTGTAAAGTTGTGCTACGACACAGGGTCTTCATCATATCTCCCTAATCAACCATTTAAAGATGCATTCATTGATTTTTAGGCCACTTGGGGGTCAGTGGAGCAAACTATAAACAAAGCACTGACATATTATCACCTTATTAAGTTGTGTTTCCAGGCAACCTGATAAATGTAAGTCCAGTATGTACCTTTTAGCTTTGTTATGGTCTTCAGTAAATATCTGTCTCTTTAGCTGCTAACTGCTCTTCTATTTTCATTAGCTAGTTGCTAACTTTGTCTTTCTGCTGTTTGGTGCTGGGCACTTAGTGGTAAGTAGGTAGGTAAATCATAACAAAACAACTGCTTGCATGTTGCAAATATGATTGATGAGAGAGGTATGAGTGAACCAAACAATAAAGTTAAGGATAACAAAATTAAAACCCTCTGTAAAGCTGAAGGGAACTGCAGAGTCAGATAATAATTCTCAGTAGGTTTGTAACTATGTGCGTCCCCTTTCACATTACACATATTAATTAAACATTGACCCACTGTTAAAGGACAATTCTGGCGCAAAACGAACCTAGGGGTTATTAACTGATGTGTACCTACTCTGTCGCTCTCTGGGACATGTTTTCATGCTAATCGAATGAGTTTGGAGCTTTGATGAGGCTACCATGGACTGCTGGTTAGCTTACAATGCTAATATTTGGGGCATGGGGACACTCAAATTAAATTGTTATTTAATACCACTAAAAAAGCTCGAAATATCACCACACGTTAACGTTAGCATAATTAGAGTCCCTAAATGTGAATCGAAGCATTGACAACATTGTAAGTGTACAGATAGTTTATTAAAAAGATAGATTATAAAGACAGTCGCGTTCATGTTTACTTGCAGGAGCCATCTTGGAAACCAGACTAGTCGAACGCCGTGCAAAGGGGAATCTCCATAGACAGTATGGGAATCTCAGACTTATTTGCACGGCGCTCGTTTTTCGACTAGTCATGACTGGTTTCCAAGATGGCTCCCGCAAGTAAACATGAACACGACTGTCTTTATAATCTATCTTTTTAATAAACTATCTTACTTACAATGTTGTCAATGCTTCAGTTCACATTTAGGGACCCTCATTATGCTAACGTTTTAATTTGAGTGTCCCCATGCCCCAAATACTAGCATTGTAAGCTAACCAGCGGTCTGCAGTAGCCTCGTCAAAGCTCCAAACTCATTCGATTAGCATGAAAACATATCCCAGAGAGCAACAGAGTAGGTACACATCAGTTAATAACCCCTAGGTTCATTTTGCGCCGGAAGTATCCTTTAATATAAAAAATATTTTTTTATTTATTTTATTTTTTTTAATATTACTGCAACTTTAACCTCTTGTTTACACTTATAGTAAGTGGTTTTGATGGTAAACATATTGTTTATATCCTGTCTGACTGCTAATGTGGCTTGACCTTGGACTACATTGTGAAGTTATTTTGAGTCACTGTGTCACCCATATCTATCCCAAACTAACCAGTTAAGTAAAAAATACTATCATAACCAATGGCAATTATGACCAGTCTAAAAAAATAGCTTGTAAACAAACTGACTGTTCCTTTAAGCATCATTATTTGACATTTTATTGAACAAAACTGTTGTTTTCTACTATATATTTGTGAATCTATAAAAATTTTGAAAATCACAGCAAATCATCACAGAACATTGGTAGATTGAAAATGAGATTCAAGAATTGGACCTGGTGAAAGAGTTTTTCCCAGTAGTCTTGTGTCATGAGACGGAAGAGAGCCAAAAAAGCCCAGCCGAAGGTATCAAAACTGGTGTAGCCATAGTTTGGATTCCTCCCTACTTTTAGGCAGTCAAATCCATCTGGACATTTCCTGTAATGCACAAACAGTTGAAAGACAGAAGACAGGGGATTATGGGACAACACTGTTAAACAAAGGCTGTGCAAAATTAAATCAATGGCAGCTGGGGCAGATATAGTGATATATAGTATATTATATAGTGTAGTAGTATATAGTGATATAGTGTGCAGGCTGCTTTATAGTTAAAAACATCTCCACTATCTACATATAGCCCTGTGGGGCTACAGGGGAGGGAAGCGGATGAGTCAGTAAGTACATACACGCAACACCATTATATCAACTGAAGAGGGCACTTCAAATTCGTTCCAGGCAGGAGCACTAAAATGTACTGCAGAAAAAGGGATTACGTTGAGCCAGATGGATATCAAATTGCAGTTAAAAAAATTTCAGCTTCATGCCTCCATCTCTGATCTTCATTGTCAGCATAGTGGCATTACGGCAAATATTTAAGTCCAGCAGCTGAGAACAAGCTGGACTGCCACGTCAATCTGAGTGCAGAATAATTTCGTAATGGCTGGGAAACAGCTGGGCGGCAGAGCGTTGCTGGGAGAACATCTGTAGATCTCACCAACCAGCCAGCTAAGCAGGAATGCTCACTAATATCCAGCAGTGAGGACAGAGGAGGCTGCGTGAGGCCAGCAACATCTTCCTGTCAGGCTGTTCCTTCCCTCTGCTGCACTGCTCAACCTGTCACCAATCTGCTCCCCTCTTTCACTCAATAAGGTTTTGCATATTGCTGGCCATTAATTATATCTTGTTGTATTGTGAACACATTACATTACTGTTGACCTTTTTTCAAAGTATACCATATGTTTTTTTGGTTTGATGTCCTACCTTCTATGAAGCTTTTTTATATAAATGTCTAATTAGCAAGCAGGGATAATGAAAAACTAAAACATATTCTGTATTCAATGACACTCTGTCAACCTTTTTAATGTAAAAGAAGGACTAGATTTACATGATTTCTCGACATATTTATTTTCCTGATTTGTTCAATACAGTGGATCACCTATCTACAGTAAGCAACATTTACACAAGTCAGCACATTTTATTTTTAGAGCTGAAATGATTCAAATTAATGAAATGAGTCAATTAACTGGAGAACATTAATGAACAATTATTTTCTTTTCTATTTGCTTTTTCTTTTCTGTAATTTGACTGTTGGTCGGTTGTCTGTTTGCATTTTCTGATATTTTAGATAAGGTCAACTATTAATTAACTGAAACTCTATTTATTTTAACTGTACTTACTATAATGTAATTAATGAAAAACAATGGCATAAGATGACATCAGTCTAAATTTGATTTAAAACACATTATTACAGTAAGTCAAAAAAAAAGCCAAAGCATTCAAAACCTCCTTTAAGTAACTTCCTTAAAGGTACCATGGTATAAAAATTTCACTTTATGAGGTTTTTTTTAACATTAATATGCGTTCCCCCAGCCTGCCTATGGTCCCCCAGTGGCTAGAAATGGTGATAGGTGTAAACCGAGCCCTGGGTATCCTGCTCTGCCTTTTAGAAAATGAAAGCTCAGATGGGCCGATCTGGAATCTTGCTCCTTATGAGGTCATAAGGAGCAAGATTACCTCCCCTTTCTCTGCTTTGCCCGTCCAGAGAATTTGGCCCACCCATGAGAGAGAGACATCATGGCTTTCAAACAAGCAAAGTGGCAGTTGGTCAAGGCCACACCCCCACCCTCACCCTTGCCCCCCCCCTCTCTCCTCCTCAGTAGCTACAGACACAGAAATGGCACATACTAAGGAAAGCTCATTGTGGGATTGGCTCTAGGGGCTGTAATTCTGCACCATGGCTGAATTTTGGGAAAGAGACTTCAGATACAGTATTAGGGGACCACTAAGGCCTATATAAAAGCATCCAAAGAGCACTATGTCATGGGACCTTTAACTACTGTGACAAGTCATGAGCTCTTGTAGGGCACAGTGATTCCTATTATAATCAGTATTCTAAGTGTTGGATACATTTTCTTAATAAAAACTAGTCTGAGCAGCAATGTAAAGACAAGAATTTGTGGCTGCCTAATATGCAATGTACATAAATGTTGTGTTTGCTAATCTTCATACAACTCACTTAAACCAGTGATTCTCTAAAGTAAGTAAGTAAGTAAGTACATTTTATTTATAAAGCACCTTTCAAAACCATGGTTACAAGGTGCTGTACAGTGCTAGCCTCATGAGACCATCCTGATCTCGCGAGCTCCAGTTTTCCACTCCCAGATCAGTCTGGCATCTTGAGGCAGAGAAAATTTGGAGCCAAACGACCGGGCCAATCAGCGTTGGTTTTGAGGTGGGTTAGGTGGTGATAGACCGATGGTTTATCCAATCAGCTAACCAGTATTATCAGACAGCGGTAGCCCTAATTCTGTTAGCCGCTCGCTAATGCTTTTTTTCTCTTGGATCCTTCTTTTGGAATATGGTCCGGGAACCTGAAATGGTGTCTTTTATTCCTAAATTCTCGTTACACAAACGGCAAATATCCTTTACCGACATGTTGCTTGCATGCTGAGCTTACGAGCTATGCTTTGCCTGCAGCAGCAGGGGCGGGCTTGTGGTTGTATTTTCATACGCTTCGTGGATCTGATTGGTTGATTTGGCCCGTCTATCACCAACATAGGTGATAGACAGATGGTTCATCCAATCAAATAGCCAGTATTCCACCCCTTCCCAAAAGTTCTCCAACGGAAAGTTCCCAGATGGATATGCCGAGCAAATGCGAAGCAATCCATCTGGCGGAGTCAGGTTAGTACAGTGCAACATTGGTTTAGAATCTCTGACTTAAACAACCAATGTGAGACTTCTCTTGCAATTAGATGCTGCTGTAAAAACAAGGCCCCTTTCAGGCTTATATCCCTGAGGTTTTTCATGGTAACTGCCCTGGAGATGCTCTTGCATGGGTTTATCCAGAGTAAGCGCTCCTCAAGGAGAGCCGCTATGCCACATGCACTCACTGTGGGATCTGATCTGCCTCCTCACAGACTGGGAAGACCAGAACATGTAGTCATGCCAGTGTTCTTTTTCTGTGTACATCATATAGTGTATTACTTTGTACTCAATGGTAATACACTGGACATCCTACAGTGTATTACAGGAATGCTAAGTATTACGTAGATGTTGAGTGTGAAGTTTGAGTTGTCTTGTGTTTTTGAAGTATTTTTCCTACTATTTAAGGGAATCGTTGCTTTTAATTTATTTATTTTTGGTATAAAAGTCAGTTAGCCTCGCATCGCCAGGTTATTTTTCAAATGTGTGATACGAAACGTGACCTACAACCAATCAGAGCAACGAAACGACAACATTTTGGGCAAATAGTCAATTTAAATTTTGCCAGTTATGTTTTGTAGCTGCGTTCAAATCAAGCATCACACTCCTCGGTCGTATTAAACCCGCCCTATGTGAGATAAACGGTTGTGATAGGTCTGCCTAGTTTCTCTTCGGCTGGAAGTCTGTCTGAATGGGAGGGGGGCCAGACATATCTGCCAGAGCAAATTAAACATGAGCTGGCAGATTTGTCTGGTTTCCAGGCCAAAGTCAGTTAGAAGACTCTTGAAACTTGCTTTTACATTAATGTCTTTGCACTGTAATGCAGTTGTTTCACTGCATTACCTTGTACCTTTAATCTAACACTGACGGACAGAAGTGCAGACTCAGTGTTCACTGTGATGGATTACACAACTCAAGGAAGTTTCAAGAATCTGCTAATTGATTTCAAACTGTACAGAAATGAATGGACATCAATGGCTTTCTGCAATGCTAGGAACAATATATTAAAAAATATAAGACTGACAGTATGTATTTGACAATAATTTAATAAATTTAATAAACATTTAAATTTAAAAATGTACTACAAATCATAGAATAGTTATTTTCATAAACATGTCATCTCACATCATCAAAGCAAAAGAGTCTAGGGTGTATAAGAGCTGTATGAAAGCTATTTGCTTACATGTTTATACTATTTATAAGTAGCACTCTTGAGAGTGTACCATCAATTCCCTGCAGTTTGAATAACAGATCAGCAGAGGAACATCTGTCAATCCAAGCAAAGTGTTTTCCCTCTATGGTGGGCGGGGCTGAGGTGGTGGGTTTCCATGGCCACATCCGTTCGGTCAAGGGGAAAAGTCGAAAGTCATAATCCTTGATGCACAGTGGCTTTAAGATGTGAGGGGATAAGTGTTTGCCTGAACTCTACAGTAGGCGCGATGAGAAACAGCTTGGACCTTTGAGCAAATTATTTATCACAAACTTGTTATACTTGTAATTTTGTGTGTGTGTGTGTGTGTGCATGCCCACTTGTGTCTGTGTGCATGTGTGTGTGTGTACTGTATGTGTCATCGTAACGTATCCAAAGCTTTAATTTGAAAATCTACTCAGGGATTACTTGTTGGAATACACTCAAAAGATTAAGCATCCTCTATGTTTTACGTCCTCCATCCTGTCCTGCTTAATATCTTGCCCGTCTCCACAGCCAGCCTCAGAAAGTTCCATCTAAAATGTCACAGAAGTTAAAAGGCTTGCAATCATTTGGCAACAGACACATAAGCTACCCTACAGTTACTTAACCTATAACCTGGCAAATGTGTCATGGGCCTTTTCATTCTGTTTTTGATTTAACATCAATCTAACCACAAAGACAAACTAATGCAATAAATACCATATTCTTGGTGAAGACAGAGCAAAGTTAAAATTAAAAGGAGACAAAAGGACTGATCCTCCTGTTTTTCTAATTGTCTAAAGAGTCTTTAACACACAGAAAGACAGAAAAAAGATTTAAACTGAATTAGACCGAGTGTCAATAGCGTGTTGTTGGATCTCCACCGATGGCAGAAACACAAACAATAGGCGACAAATCAAAAAATAATCTAATTGCACTGACATGTAAACTCTAGGACAGCTGGATCGGTCATATTGGTGCTGGTCTGATTTTACTGACCTACTATTTATGGGAGTTTACTGACGTCATTTCCCTCTGAATGCCCTCAAATGTATCCTCTTTTCGCTTTGACTTGAACACAAATTACTGAATCAGATTTTACGTCTTGGGAGATTAAGCGCCTGTGTTTTTGGAGGAGAGGTTACAGAGTGAGATTAAAGCTAAAGGGTTGGCTGCACCCTGATGCCAATAAAAATGTGTAACTACTATATACTTTTTCTATTAACATACTGTATTAATATCAATATTAGCTTAAGCCCTTATAAAAACGTCTCATACACACTTTCATTGAGAACCTCTCATTAAAAGGAGCCCCAGGATCCCCTTAGTCAAAGAAAGTTTTGTCATCAAAAGTAGAGATGTTCCGATTCCGATACCGATACCGATACCAGTATCGGTATCGGCCCCGATACTTCCTAAAATGCTGGTATCGGTATCAGGAAGTACTGGAGTTTATGCACCGATCCGATACCACGTAATAAAGCCCTAAAGAAAATCTACGTTAAAGTAGTTTATGTTCTTTTTCCGTTATAACTGACTGTCAAACTGGATAGAAGAAAGTTCTGTGGCATTCATTGTTTGTGTTTGTTCATGTTTTACAAAGAGTTGAACCTAAGCCAGACCGACAATAAAGATAGAAATCATATCACATCCATACAGGGATAGTAGTATACAGTTGTTAAAACATAATAAAATATATGACACACTGGTATCGGATCGGTACTCAGTATCGGCCGATACGCAAGTTCAGGTATCGGAATCGGTATCAGGAAGCAAAAAATGGTATCGGGCCATCTCTAATCAAAAGGCTCAATCATAGATTTGTACAGGAAAAAACAAATGTCCTTGACTTGCCAGTTAGTTTAGAGGAGCGATACCTACGAGCTGTGGCGGTCTGCGATAGCTACAGGCTAGCAGTTGTTTCTTTTAGATTTTTTCTTTCACTTTCTTTAGTATGAGCATTTTAACACAAGATGCATCAGTTATGTATATAAATTCTAAAAAGGTTCAATATAGAACCACTTGTTTTAAGAGTTTAAGAAAAGAATATCTGCACCAAACTTCCCTGTTAAAGCTTACATAATATCACCAGTTTTTGTTATTTGCTATCATCCATTATCTTGTATTATTAACAAGAGCACCTAATGGAAGCCATTTGTTGAAGCTGCAGGATTTCGGATTCACACAGATGGGAATTTAGTTCACTATAACCCTTGAACTGGGCCTGGCATGGGCAGAGTCATCCTGTTGTGCTTGTTTCAAAAGCATTTGGATTTATAGGATTATTCAGTGCGTAGGCTGAGTAGCAATATTTGGAAGGTTTCACACTGTGCCTTTGATTGGGAACAAAGTCTTCAGATACAATGTCATCTATGCATGTCTATATTTATATTGATGTTAGAAATTAAGTCATGTATTTGCTCTGTCAAAAAGACACAAACTTATTTGCTGCTTGAAGACTTCGGTACAGTATCTCCTCTCAACAATAACAGAATATCAATCCGAAGTGATCCGGTCTGCTCCGGTTGACCTAATCATGTCATAGAGCTTTTGAGATGATGAAATCTCCAAAGACCCCCCCTCTCTCCAGCTGGCAACTCCATGTTTCTCTGTAAAGGGTTCCAGTGGAGCCAGGGTGATTATCCACACCACATGTAGTCTTGTGTACAACCTCTCTCACGCTACACCTTTCCCTCTGACGGGTTCATTCTTCTATACATTACGCCTATAAGTCACAGATTTAAATATGAAACCTGAAGCACATCATCTACTGCGTATGCGTATGAATGGGATTAAAGCCATTTGACACTAAACATTTTGATATTATGCAATAGCCTGCAGATGATTAACAAGCAGTAAGCAGGACAAACACTCACTTACCCAGCATCACTTCCATATCCACATATTAAGGCATCCTTTGCTCCTTCAACTTTGTAAAAATTATCTAAGGAAAGGAGAAAAAGACGGTAAAGAAACCACTTTTTTTCTGACTTCACTAAATGTTAATGGTACTGGACAGTATGCAGAGCAGTCTACATGTGTGAAATGCTTGCTCAACACCAGCCTCTTTTGTTTTTTATCTGACCTTCGTTGCCGAGGAAGTCCGCCCTGGAGCTCCAGGTTCTGTTATTGCAGATGAAGGATGCGTTGGGGCTGTAGGAGGAGTTGATGCAGTGCCCGAGGCTGCGGATGCACTTTTGCCGCAGCAGGCCCATGAAGAGCTGCAGGCCAATGAGGGCGAACACGCTGAGACAGAAGACGGTCAGGATCATCACGTCCGCCAGCTTCCTCACAGACTGGATCAAAGCGCCGACGATGGTCTTCAGACCTTGACGGAGGAGAGGAGACAATACATAAATTGGTTGGTAACACAGACAAATTGAGTTTTCTGTTGATGTGGGAAAAGCAGAGAGGACAACCCAACTTACCTGGGATAACTGAGATGGTTTTCAGTGCTCGTAGTACTCTGAAAGTTCTTAATGCTGAGACGTTTCCGAGGTCGACAAATTCTGTCACGTATCTGGAAATTGATAATAGGAGATTTATGACCCTTTGCAGGAAGATTTAAGTGTAAATTCTGGTGATTTCTATGATCACTGGGGTTAAATAATTAAAGTTCAGACATTTCTTAACAGTTTGTAGTAAGTCTTTATAGATACATTTCAATCAAATAACATTATGGTTTTAAATTGTTATTGGCTTAACATTTCTTTTTATTTATTCATTCTTTGAATTCATGTAGAATTATAAACAAAATAATAGTAGTTATCATAGAGTGTGTCAGTGACTTTACTTAAACCTGCAATAACTGATTGTTTGTGGCCACTTGGGGCAAAGGAAACAAGCAGGGATCCAAACACTGACTTGCTGTATAAGTTGATGTGGCTAACTTAAGCGGCAACCTCCAGTGCTGGAAAATGAAGCCTACGCGGAAGTGCAAAATAATGCAGTTCATCGAGTGGCCACTTGAGGCTGGCTCCAAAAGGAAGTCAATCCCCATAGACCCCCGTGTTAAAATGCCCAACTTTAAAATAAACATGTTTGCAGACTGGTACAAAAAAGCTTTTCTTTTTCTCTAAAGCTAAGTTAACCCTTCATGACAACTGGGGGGCACTTTTGGATTAGCCGGGAGTCAGGCGGTGTCAGTCACTGCCAAGATGGCAACAGCCGGAGCTAATGGGTGCCGCAAACTTCGAGCTTCATTTTGGCTTTTTGACGTCACTGAGACTACATCCATATTTTATACAGACTATGTGCAGACACAGAGCAACATTAGCATTTATTTGGAGTTTCTTTCCAACTTATAAATCCAATATCCATTCTTCTTTTAGCTCTGTTTTGGTCTCCACTAACTCCTAAGAGATATATCTGGCTCTTTAGCTGCTAAATGCTTCGCTATGTTAACCATCTAGTCGCTAACTTTGTCTTTGCACCTGTGAGAGGAAATGACAGATGAATTAGCTGACTGAACCGTAATTAATCAAAAACAAATTAATCGCTGAAGGTGATGACAGCTTTCAGTGTGTTTACACACAGTAAAAGGATTTTGTCTTGCTGTTTTCAAACACAGCGAATGTCCTGTCAGGATGATTGGTCTCGGAGAGGTCACCTGTCTAATCTGCCAGCTGCATCATGGTCACAGATCTATGACCTCAACAATAGGCTTCTCATTCACAGTGTTTCTGACTGACTACGGTCTCTTTGACATTACTGAAAAATGTTTTTTTGGAAATTATCCCATCATTACAGTCTGCACAAAAACTGCCCCACAAGACAAAATGTGAACACTGAATTAAGGTGGACCTTTTTAATTCTATGTTTCTGCCCAATGTAGCCACTGATGTAGAGTAAATGATATGTGAGCTTGATTGCCAATACGAATGAAGCATGAATGATATCGTTACTTACGCCATGAGAATGACGGTGAAGTCCAGCCAGTTCCATGGATCTCTCAAGAAGGTGAACGGCATTATACAGAATCCTCTCGCTAATATCTTTATCATGGACTCAAAAGTGTAAATGCCAGTGAAAGTATACCTGAAAAATATTCATGGAAGGGAGAGAAAATCCTCTAAATCCAGTGTTCAACAAGATTTACAGTTCAAAATGGAAGTGAGCATTAAAATAAACCACAATCAGTAACAATAAGGACTAACAGGCAAAACATGATAAATAAAAGAAAGAATAATATGTAAGATATTAGCATGATTAAACCGTTTAAAGTAACATAATGAGCACATCTATCATTATTACTGTAACATACATTAAAATTAAGTTTTTCCTTGCCACTGTCGCACCAAATGCTTGCTCTTGTGGGGAATTGTTGGGTCTCTGTAAATTTAAGAGTGTGGTCTAGACCTCCTCTATCTGTATAGTGTCCCGAGATAACTTCTGTTGTGATTTGACACTATAAATAAAATTGAATTGAATATATTATTGCAGTTACATTTATACATGTTCCATGTATATACATGTCTATACAGTACACACAAGACATGTTGAACACTCAGATTTTCCGTTCTTTTGGGATTGCTTTTCATTGTTATGCTGACGACATGCAGCTGTATATGCCACTAGATGTAGGAAGTGAGTCTAACACAGCTAAACTTGAGGCCTGTCTTGCAGCTGTTAAGAGGTGGTTATCAACAAATTTTTTGTTGCTTAATTCTGCCAAGACCGAAATGATGGTTATTGGACCAGCAAAACTAGGTCATCTTTATGATCACTTTACTTTGTCTCTCGATGATTGTGTAATCAATCGTAGACACCAAGTTAAGAATCTTGGTGTGCTCTTTGATCAGACACTTTCTTTTGGTTTACATATTAAGGAGGTGACCAGAGTTGCTTTTTTCCATCTCAGAAACATCTCAAAGATAAGATCAATACTGTCGTTTAAGGACGCTGAGGTCCTCATTCATGCCTTTGTGTCATCCAGGCTAGATTATTGTAATGTGCTTCTGTCGGGTCTGCCAAAGAAAAGTCTGCGGAGTCTGCAGTTGGTTCAGAATGCTGCAGCTCGTGTTCTGACTGGAGCCTCCAGATATGAACATATTACACCAGTGTTAGTTTCTCTCCATTGGCTCCCTGTTCATGCCAGAGCAGACTTTAAGGTGTTGCTGCTAACTTATAAAATATTAAATGGCAGCGCACCGTTGTATCTCAATGACCTAGTGAAACCCTATGTGCCTGCTCGAGCCCTGCGTTCTCAGGGGACGGGTCTTCTGAGTGTCCCAAGGGTTAAAAAGAAGACAATTGGGGAACGGGCCTTTTCCTTCCGCGCACCAACATTGTGGAACAGCTTACCTCTGAACATCAGGCAGGCTTGTTCTGTTGAGGTTTTTAAAGCAAAGCTAAAGACCCATCTGTTTACTGTTGTGTATGACACCTAATTTTTAATCTAATGTTTTTCTGAGAGTGTGTGTTATATTTTAGTCATTGGAACTGTTTTTAAACTGTATTTTCTATGTTCTGTACAGCACTTTGACTTGAAAGCGCTTTATAAATAAATGTATTATTATTATTATTATTACTTTCTAGTGGTTCATTCATATTCCAATTTGTTTCATACTTGTAAACAGTCTTACTTCACATCTGCCTCATTTAAAGAGCAAAAATGTAGCTACGTCATCTGCTGGTTAGTTTAGTTTAGCATAAAGACTGAAAACAGGGGGAAGCAGCTAGCCTGGCTCTGTCCGAACAAAATCTGCACCTGTAAAGCTTACACGTGTTATAGCTTGTACAAAAACCTATGTTACTTCAAAGGTGTGTTCAGACCAAACGTGAAGCAAATTTTTTGCATGTTATGATTACATATAAAGCCATGCATAGATGCAAATTCTGGCAGGGCGACGCCAATAGACTAAGTATTGTGTATACTGCGTCCTTGCGACTTCAAATGTTTCAACTTGGGCAAAAAATGCACATGACTCAGTGTTGCAAAAGCCCATCAGCATTTACATTCTCCTAATGTCACAGCGTTGAGATTCTACTGACGTCACCGAGAATCAGAAATGGACGACAGCTCTACGACTCAACATCAGTAGAGAGAACAATAAAGGAGATGGCTTGAGAAAAGTGAACAATCGTGTTTATTGGTTGATGGCGGAAATAAACATTGCTAAGGTATGTGGTATCTATGGAGGTTGCTTTCCAGGAGGAGTACTCCAGGTGTCTGTTAAGGGCGAATATTTGTGAAATGCAAAAATACTCCACAAACGCTCCAGCGGCCATATTTGAGTGAGTTTAGTTTGAACACAGAGCTAGGCTAGCTGTTTCCTCCTGTTTTGCTAAGCTAAGCGAAATCGGCTACTGGCTGTAGCTTCATATTTAACGTGTATTTATATGAGCGTAGTACCGATCTTCTCATCTATCTCTCTGCAACAAAGTGTAACTGTTTCTCTTTTCACATTTATTATAAATGAATGTATAACGTTGCAAAAGTAAATGAAAAAATGTAAAGTCTAAGAAAAAGCAGATAGCATGCTGTATGCTAAGAATGCCCATGATCTACCACATCATGCCCATCACAATACTTAGGCGACTAGTTTCATTCCACATCACATGCTTTCTTTTAACATGCCTATGTGGCGTTCTGGCTGCAGTAAATATTACTTACATGTCCACTGATTCTTCAATCATCACTGACAAAACAACAAACCCCAGCAAAGCTCCATATTAGAACACATGTAGCACGGTTTCAAATGATGTCCAAGGCACACATTTTCATCTTAAATACTGTGTTTACTTACTCCAGGTACTTAGTCCATGGTCCCGGATCAGACATTGCCATGAAGAAACAGTTGGTCAGTATAGTGAACATTATGAACAAGCTGAACAATGTGGAAAACAGGTTAAAGAAAATGTACTGTGAAATAGTAACTTCTAAAATACTTAAATACTTCAAATAAGCTTTTTTTCTCTCTTATGGATGAATGAAACAATAACAAAGGATCTGTTAGTTGCTAAATAAAAAATATATATATATATATATTATATTCAATAATTTAATTATTAAATATAAATGTAATCACAAAATAAAAAAATATATAAAATGCCCCCATAGGGATTTTAAAAATGTAGTTCAGCATAATGTCAGTAATTTATGTGATTTATCAGTTGTAGAAAATCAATTAAAGTTGATAGCTGTTATTTATTTTTTAAAGATGATTTGATCAATAGATGTCTTTACATGTATAACATAGAGGAGATCCAGAGGAAAGAGTCCCTCCTGCATGTAAAGTACAAACCGGCGGTCTGAGAACTAATAGGCAGCCGTCCCATGATGTGAAATCTCCTTGCTCTTATTTCATTTCAGAGATTAAATGAGGGATATGAGGGGATTTGTTTTGCAATGCCAGAGAGGACCATTACAAAGCTGTAAAAAAAAAAAATGGGACTATGAGAAAAATCCAATAGAAATAGAAATCAGTAAATATTAGAAATTGGCTTATCTGCCCGTATGAGATGCAAGGAATGCCTTTTTACAGTATAAAATTATTATTTTGGTGAAAAGTGTTTACAGTGGTTTGTTCTCAGCAGTCTAATCTTCATGTTATCACAAAAGTCAATATACTGAAGTAATGTGATGTACTTTTTGGAGTGCAAAGCAGTTTAAACAACCTTCACATTATCATGATTACTATCACCCTTAACATCACCCTTGAACAAACTAATCAAAGTGACAGTGTAATAATATGGTCTAACAGGAAATAAATTGGCCCGCTCCATCCATCATACAGTTACATGATTATTTTACATGTCCGTGGCAGGCAGAGACACAGGCTCTGGGTATTCAAAAAGGATATGAATGGACTAAAACTTTTATGGCGATTGATCTGATGAAGTGAAATGGACTAAATATGTAAATTGCAGATGTGGCACTGAATCTGAAGATGGCCTTCCCTTTGTTAAGTACTATAAAAGTCTGCAAAGAAAACAGAAACAGAAATCATTAGTGAGGTAAAACACATTTTTTTAAATGTGCTTTCACTTTGTAAATAAAGAGTGTATCATGTAAATCAAAATGTAAATACATTTCCCAAACAAATGTTCCCATCGTGTACAGCAACATTTTGCTTCAGTTTTGCAGATAAAAACAGCTGTTTTCTTTCCCTGCAGCGCATAAAACTATAGCTGCTGTTTTGAGTCGACCACTCAGTCTACCGCCTGTGTTAACTTCCACCATAATCACTTCTGCCTCCAAGAAAGCAGCGAGTTCATATACACGCAGCCAGCGAGGCCAGTTGAGATAATGGAGGCAACTCCAAAGCGGGCTGGACCTTTACCCCAACAGATGCTGCATTTATTTAAATATTTGTTCGTCTTTGGATAATCCTCCCATCCAGCAGTGCATCACATGCCAAAACAAAGAGACCCTGAGAATGACTGCCACGTCCTTTTTCATCTCTCCATAAGCGGCCCATTATGGGCAGCAGCCTGATCTACCAACTCAAAACTTGCTAATCCTATTTCTGCGTCCACAAAAGACGAAGTTGCTCAAGTCTGGCATAGCTGCTCTAAAACACCACTTGGTGAATTCATTGAAAACCGTGGCTAAACTGGATCCCTGACATATTTCTTTTTTTTTCTTTTTTTTATTTAACCTTTATTTATTCAGGGAAGGTTCACCGAAAGGCAGCCTCTCTTTTGCAGGAACGCCCTGATCATATTCACACAGTTACACATTCACACCTGGAAGCTGCCCAGTACAACCACAGTCTGATCTGCTGGCCACTGAGCAGCTCCACTGGAGCGGTTGGGGTTAAGGGCCTTGCTCAAGGGCACCTCAGTGGTGATAATGAGGGAGGGACAAGTGCTGCTCTTTCACTTTCCCCACCCAGATTTTATCTTGTCGGTCTGGGGATTGAACCGACGACCTCCCGGCCACCACTGCCACCATATCATGTTCACGAGTCCAGAGGAGAGTTTTGTTGACAATTTAAAATGCAGGAACATGTATCAGATCATCAAAACCATTTCTTGAGATGCAATCAATCAGTCAGTGAATGTTTAAAGACGCAGAAACATAAATGTTGGATCTGTTTAGAGCGATCTGTTTGCAGTTAATTAAAATCAGTCATAGTATAAATAGCAATATTTCAAGTCTGTCTTAGTCAGGTGCACATTGAAACAGTTTTTATAATCTTTCCACCTGTCCATTAATTAGTCCTTTGGAAATCCTAGTGCCCAATGTAAGTGATGGGGGACAAAATCTACAGTCCTCATTGCACTAATGTATTCCAAAGATTAGGTGAAGATACTATGAGTCTTCAATTGTCTGAGTTGGACAAATAAAGCTGGTATCTTCCAAAGTTACAGTCTTTTTAGGACCACATTTCCTTGTTGTGTTACTTATCCCTCTACCATGGCTCATTAAGGAAACACTGTCTGGAGAAACAAAAACAAGGGAATATAAGACTTTAACATTGGAAGATAACAACTTCATATAGTTAACTCAGACTGCTGAAGCCTCAGCTATACTTGGGAATGCATTTTTGCACAGAACGGCGATTTCATCCTCCATCACTTCAGATGGAAGCATGTTAGGATGGCATCTTTTAATAGCCAATATGAACACGAGGAATGATTACAGAAAGGGGAAACTACTGTACATGTGGCATGTATGTATTGTCTTAAAACAGACTTGACAAAAAGTGAACCAAGTCTTAATTCTTTATTCATTAAGCTGACACACTGAGAGGGCACTGAATGTCTGTCTTTAGTCATTTTGTTTGGGTGCCAATCATGTCTGAACATGTTATCTTTTGCCCACACAACAGCTGTTTGGCCCCTGTTTCTTCCGATGTCTGTTGAAAAGGTGTAAAATGTGACTGATCTCATCCCAAAGTCCTTTGGGATAAGTCATAAATTTACTAAATTTGAAATGTTAAATAAAAACAAAAATGAAGGCCATTCTCCTTTGAGGTTAGATAGTTGAAAGATCAGTTTGTTAATTTTCTACATACACAGGCGCTCTCACCCTCTGGTTCTTGTAGTAAAACGGATCAATGTCTTCCAGTGGCACACCGATAAGTTCTGTAGGGATGTCACCGAAGATGCGCGGCAGCTGCTTGCCTGCCTCCAGGTCGATCCTGGGTTTGGGTGGCTCTGTGTTCCTGTAAGCCTCGTGGCAATCCTTGGCATTTTTGGCCTGCTCCACCGCAATCCGCTGCTCCAGCGCAACCAAGGATTCGCGAGTGAACCGCCGCAAGCCATCAGGACCCGTTGGTAACAGTATGGTTGCCATCTTTTCATCCTGATTCTCCTGTACTAGAATTTACTTACAGCTACGGGCGGGGAAGTGGGGAGTGGGGAGTTAAAACAAAACAGAGATAGAGAAAGGTGAGAGGGAATAAGTCATCTTATTCCATCATACAGGCTCATGCAACAACAATTAATAAACAACAAGGCTTCTCGGATGTGGCACTTCATTCAATACACAGATCAGATAACTCATGATCCTCACAATGCTCATAAATCATCTAACAAAATGATTCACAGAGGGTTAAAAGAACCTTCTGTAGAAAATGCGTGGCTGCTCAGCCAAAGAGGCAGGATCGGGGCATTTGATTAGGGCTGGCCTCTGCTCTAGGCCCATCATAGAGTTGAACCCTTGCAATGCCTCCTTTGCATTCCCAGTGAACTTGTATCTGTACCTTATTCTTATAGTGGACTTTGCCTTTTGACTGAACACTCTCTCCAACTCACTGACACTTTGTCTGTCACCTTGTAAGAAATGCTAGTTTCTCTTTATTAGATATATTTTTAGCCTTAAAGCTGACTTACTGTATGTATATAATAACATAGGTCATATGATGTGTATAATGTCAAAAAGTGTTGCTTGTAGTGACGCCTGAGAATTACCACCCAACTCTGCATTTCCCTCAGCTGTACCGAGTGTTTTAACATACTTCAGTTCATTGTTCTCGTTTTGCTTCACCTTTTAACTGCACATGGCGAGTCTCATTGCCCTCATCAGCATCAATGCCAGCCACAGCAGATAGCTATTTTAATTGAAAAAGCTCTGATAAACCCACTGTGCACTACATGCTCAGCACCCAACAGCAGACAGACAAGGTGAGCAGCTATCTGGTGGACATAGTGGAGCATTTAGCAGCTAAAGAGACAGATACAGCTACAAGGAGAGTAAATATTAGACTTCCAGGGCTGTCTCATTTTTATACAAACAGAAACATTTAACATCAGGATGATTTAGCAAGTACTTGCCCCTGATTTTAATGATTGGAAGATGGTACTGAGGGTGGTCCAGAGACATGATAAATGTTATCCAACTGCCTCTGTCTAACTAGGGCAGCCATAGTTGTGAGTCAGAAGGATTAAGTCCACGACTGCAGCTCTGACCAGAGGTTTTCACCAGCACTGATTTAGGATGGTCGCTGACATCGACCTGGCAGCAACCTTAAAAATGTATTCTGTCGGGTTTTTTTAACATCACACCAAAACACACCCCTAAAAGCCAAAATGTCCTCCTACAGTAGCTCTCTCTTGATTTTTCCAAACCAAGTTTTTAGTGAAAACAGCTGCCTGATGCTGTTGAAAATTAGGATTAGAGCAGTTGGAGAGAACCACAATTGTTAAGTTGAGGACATAGACTACAAAAGTGGAAAAAGCCACAGTGATGTCACCCCATTGGTTTGTGGACTAGTATTTGGAAGCCATCTTGGGTTTCTGGAGCCAGAAGTGATTTCGACGGGAGGGTGGAGCTGGGGAGGAGCGAGGGGATGGATCTGACGGACAACCTAAGGACTATGCAAGGCGCCATGGTAGAGACTTGGCAATCACACGGCTGCCATGCCCTAAAGCATCCCCTGCTTTATCTTCTATTTTACTCTAAATGGGACCATCATTTATTAAATGAACATCATTCTGTATTGAAGAAGACTTGACACTTGCGATTGAGACCATAAAATAATTCTGAAAATGTTTATTGAAGTAATAAATCAAGTGAGAAGTAGGTTCATTTTCTCATAGTCTTCTATAGAAACAGACTTCTTTTTTCAATCAGTGGAGTCACCCCTGCTGTAAATTAGAAAGAATGCAGCTTTTCTGCATTGACTTCACTTTTGAGGCCCGGAGGTTGCCGTTTGGTTGCAGGCTATAAAACACAAAAACGCTGCATAGAGTTAAGGGGAACTGCAGAGTACAATGACAATTTGTGAGAGTACAGTAGACTATGTAGGACCAGGGTCCCAATAAACTTGTGATTAGACACGAAGATTATGATTACAAAATAAGACAGCGCTCCTGAAATGTGAAAAAAGTGGAAACTTGACTATACAAATTGGTAGTGATACATTTTCTTTTCTTTCTAGTGCCTTTCCAATGTACTACCATGTTAATAACACACCTTGGCTGTAGCCAATTTTGAGTATTTAAATTGATTCAGAAAATGACAGACCATTTGTACCAGAGATGTTACTAAATAATTTGAACGGCTTGAAATGCTACCTGTGGATTTCTAAAATCTTAATTTCCTTTTTTTTCTTATTGGCAGAGTTGGTTCCTCTGGACTTAAATAAAGCATAAGGACTGTTTGCAGGTAATGTGATCAGAGACTAGGGCTAGGGCCACTGTCTAAATAAAGACAATACTAAAGGCCTTTCCACTCCCTCATTTTAGCCATTGACAGTCTGATATTTTAATAACCGAGAAAGCTCTCTCTAAAGAGAGGATTACATTTCTCTGTCCCCCTTCTGACAGAGAAATGGCATTGTATCCTTTTCATATTGACTAAGCTCTGGGAGTTTTCCATCTCCTCCTGTCCTGAAATGCATTGATCCCTTCACACGTCCAGCCAGACGCTAGTTATCTGCTTTCACTTGATCTGCTTATTTGGTTGATCTCAGATCAGCTGGTCTACACTGAATCCAGCGCTTTCCCATTTGCTATGAAAATAAATAGGCTAAGGTCCATTTGCAACGTCATGAAGCAGATAAACAGGTTGAAAGCATATTTCTGTCAGGATGTGACGAATCATCCAAAGAAACGCGGACAGTCACAGCATGTCTTCTGTAAAAGGTGACAAACGCCAACGACCTCTACTCTGCAGCGTGTGTAATCAAACTAACAACATTCAGTCAAACAGAGAGAATATCTGCCTCTGTGCACTGTTTAGATTTGCGTGCTAGGAAACTAAAAGAATTAGACAATACAGAGAGAAAAAAATGATTTTAGTTGAATGAAATTTAATTCCCATAACAGCCAGATGTGACATGGTCATCATCACCGCAAATAATTATGATAATTAGATTGAAAGTAGAGCGGCGCAATGGACTGGCACGCACACAGACACGCACACACACGCATGCACGCACGCACACACACACACACACACACACACACACACACTCAACTTGACACGTGTTACACTCAACTTGACACGTGTTCTGCAATACTACTGTTTCAAATTTTCATAACTGAGAGCTGAATAAATCAAATAATGTGCTAAGACACAGACAGACCTGTAGTCAAAGTGTTGCAGGTTTAAACTATATCCCAACTGATACTGCGTTATTATCATAAACCATAAACAAACAATCTTAATACAAATACCTTACATTTTTTGTGTGACCAAGATATATACTAAACAAAACATTTTACAGTGTCAAAATCAACTTCTCAGAGCTCTCTGGTGGACAGACGACGTGCACGTATATACTGTTTCTAAAGGCCCTTAGATCTAGTTTGGCATTTCCACACTATAAGTTCCTGTTACGTATCTGACGACATATACAATCAGCCTGGCTAATATATTGGTCTAGCTCTAATTTGAATCCCTTAGCAGCTTAATACTGTCCTCTCTCTAAACAGCTACCACCAATTATCAATTACCTTTGAAACCTCTTCATTGATGATGGAAAAAGGTAACACAATGCTAACGTATTTCTAATAAAGTAAAGCTTCAGATCCTAACCCTTAAATCATATAAAAGATTATTCAATTTTGAGTCAAGAAGGCTAATTTTCTTTAAATATATTGAGACATTTGCTGCACAATATGCCTCCCAAGTAGAAATAGCTTTAAATTAAACTATAAGTGTGTGTCATAATGTGCTGGAGTAAAAACATTATTTTGTCCTTGGGGATAGGACCTGTGCACACAGACTCTTTCAACATTCTTTTTATTTTCTCTCTAATAAAAGTGCATAATTATGAAATGTTTGAACTATAGACATCTAAACTTGAGTACATAAGTGATGTAGAAGAGTATTAAGTGCATCTAACAAGGGATTCAGAAATCATGTGTAAGGCATGATTTGTTATCAAGATCTCATTGACAGAAAAGACAATATGTTTACTGTAAGTGTAACTGGATTAACAGTTTCTAGCTTTCAGCTGCAGTTTCAATGAAAACCTCCTCCATTCAAAATGAAAACAAAAATATGAATCAATGGCCATGAATCATTTCATGGAGGAAGCTACTGATAAGAAATAAAAGTATCTGTTTGTATGTGCATATGAAAGCAGTATGCACCTTGCTTATAAAAAAAAAAACATTTTAAAAGCTGTTCAAAAATGCATGTGAAAATTGTAATTTAGAGCACAACAATTGTGTTGCATCCCATCACATCACTTCATGTCACTTCCTGTCACAACTCCTTTCCGCTTTGTGAGACTTTGTAATTTTGGTGTGAGAAGGTCCATCTCTCTGGCAAATATCCAGCTCAGAACCTTTTCTCTTACTTCTATCATCTTACTGTAAACATTTGAAATGGTGTGTCAAATACAAACTGTCTCTTGAGTGATGATTACTAGCTCATTAACAGTATCACCTCTGTGCTCCCAATATGCTATTTTTCTACATCTGTTGCACTCATTATTTGTATCAACTGGACTATACCAGGCACTTTGCTCTGTCTCCATATCTATTTCTATCAACTTATATTCCAAGACTACTTTGACAGGAAACACATATTGTTCCATGGATACTGCAGAGGAGGGGCCAGATCTCCTGACCCTACTTTGACATTCTGTTGCCACTCTTTTATTCTTTCTCATGAAGATTCTCATTTAAGTTACTTATCAAGAGTAGCCCACTCTTACAAATAGTATGATGTGTTATGCAACTTTGTCATCTGATTATCATTGAAAGTTCTTTATCTAGTCAATAAAACATATTCAAATGCATTTTAGCTGTTATTGTTTCTTCCTTTCTGAGTTTTTTTTTGTGTGTGGCAAATTATCTTTTCTTAATATTTGAAACACCAAAAAACATGTATTCTTGTGAATTACAGATTGTGCCTTTGAAATAGAAGTGTTATCACCTCCCAGTCTTACAGTAATGGTCACTATGTCACATGTGCTATTACTAAAAGATTGCCAAATATCAGTATTAGGTATTATAGGTATTTTATGCAACCACAATTATACAAAGGTTTATAGAAGAAATAGTATTTTGATTGTCCTTCTGCTTTCTGTTACTTTTACTCTCATGTTAGGGTTGTGTGTTTCTCTGTATTTATGGGGTTGAATCCTTAAGAGGCTCATATCAGGAAAGGATATCACAACAAGCATTTCTCTGTTCACTGTCATGATTGATTATGTAAATTAAAATAAGTGTTTTAATTTAGGACTACTTTGTTTACATTCCAAAGGTCTTTCTGGTATACCAAGTTTATATGTTTTACATGTTAATTTCTGGTTATATTATAGGTCTGATAGGAGTTTTGTGTTTTCTTTCTTGCATCTTTTCTTTCTTTACCAAGGCTTGTTAACTTAATCTTATGTATTGTAAAAAAACAAGCATCAAATTAAACAATCTGAATACTTGTGGATGACAAAAAAAAATAAATAAATGACATTAAAACTTTTGGAAACAAAGCTCCAGCCCAAACTGGGAGTGAGACTGTAGATATTGTCTGTACTGGGCCATGCTATGTGTCTGTCTGTGCCCTCTCAGAGCTTTCATACTGTGATCAGAGGTGCACAGACTGAACTGATGACCTACTTCTTCTGCAAAAACCTTTCAATGTAATTGCATCACATAGCTTAAATACGTAGGTTACAGTAAGTATAGACCTACAAAATGAGACAGCGGTGAAATTTGTTACCATGAGTGATGAACTGATGGCAATTACTTTTATGACCTCTGCTGTTTCAGACATATCCGTTCTTATGCTTAACTGAATCCCACTCTAAAAACAGGGCAAATCTTAAAACTAATCTTGACTTACATCAGCCACATTGGAAAAGAAGGTGAAAGTGCCAGATGTCACCAAAAGAGAAAAATGGATCTCAAATGTGAAACCACTGCCTCACATAACATTATGTAATGTGTCACAAAAGCCATGGGACACTCAATTTAGCACTAGAAATATACATCATCCCTGTATTATAACAGATTTTGCCACAGTGAGAGATAATTAAAGTGAATAATTTATAATTAAGTATAGTAAGTACTTAAAGTAAGTATACGCCTTTAGGGCTTAACAGGGACCATTAAAAACATTAAATATTACATTTATATTTTGCATTATGCACTTTCTGGTACTTTTTTTTAATATAGGCTAATGTATAAGTATAGGCCTATTGTTTTAAATACAGATTGACCATGAATCCAGATTAATAATAATTAGGCTATAATTTGTTTTAATTATTATTATTTTCATTGTATTGAAGTTTTCCATCATAACTCGAAGAAAGCAAAGAAAGGCAGATGAGCAAATTGTTAACAAATGATGTTGAGCATATTTACTCTTTAAGAAGTAATTCACCTTTTCTGTCCGTGTGGCCGCAACATGAGTGCATGCTCAATATTAATTCCAGAAATCAAAAAATAAATCTTACATACTTACATATGAAACTCTGAGATTTACAGCATGATTTCCAGAGTTAAGTTCTTCGGGGTTTAGAAGAAGGAACAGCCAAACTCTCTGCGCAAAATCCATGTCTTCTTCTCAAGGTTTATTCTTCATGATGGGCCAAAACTCAAATCCAACAGGACAACAAAAAAAAAAAAAAGTGCGTCTTATCACCACAATCCAAAGTTTAGCGAACAAAACTGATTCTAGACAAATGGCAGTCGTTTAATCACCTTGTGTTGGGCATTTTGAAACCTATCACAGGTGCGACGAGAAAGTTGTCCCCTTCCCTTCCATCCGAGTGGCTCTTCTGTATTCATCCCACAGAGGAAAGGTCCCGAGCCGCCGAGCGTGGAGAGGATGCTGCGCTGTCTTCAGCAGCTGCGCAGCGGCGGGAGAGGCGCACCTCGATTTGCCCTTGAGCAAGAGCATGAGGGAGGGAGGACGCTGCTGGACCACAGCAGGAGATTACCGCTACATGTCACAGTCAAATGTGACAGATATACAGAAAGAGAGCTGGCAGTTTTACCGCATCACCAAATCGCAACAACAACAAAAACCATATAAGGACACAGTGAAAGGGAAACTTGAACTTTGTTAACCCAGCGTTCTGTGCGAGAATGACTTCCAGAAATGGGCTTAAATAAAATAGACCGCTTTAATTTTCCTAATCTGTAGGCTATGTGGTATAGGCGGTCTATACCTTTATTGTAAACATTAGAAAGGCATAACTAAATGTCAGCAAGTTTGGGAGGATATGGACGAAATGTAAGCTATTGTTTTCTGAAAGTATGAACTTTGACTTTGATCACAAAATAGGGCATGGCTATTTCATGTTGCATTTACCCATTTGATTTAACATGCAGTTCAGAGACAGACCGCCGTGTGCAGCAACAACTGATTTCACTGTCAACCACAGAGAGGAATTCATCAATAAAAACCAGCTGCTGTCAGCTTGATTTGGAATCAAAAACCGGTTGCACTTGAATGAACCGTAAAAATACATGGTTTAACAAGCTGTCAGCATTTTTATTGTGTGTTTCCAAAGGGCTGAGGGGTGGTGGTTTTGGATGACTTAGCAGTGTAGCCCACGCCTACAGTGCTGGTCTCTTAATGCGCCCTCTAGTGGCCAATAATAGACTTTCTATGAATAGGTATAGGTCTGGGAGGGAGAAGCAGTGTGTTAGGGTTGCACAATTAATCGCAATTTTATCAAAATCGCAATATGGACTAGCGCAATAGGCCTATCCAAATCGCAATATTTGTTAAAGGCAAAATATGTGTCAAACTATTCTGACTTAAGTATTGTGGTGCTGCAGATACATCCCCGCCTATGAATCGTATCCTAAAGACTAAAGAAAAAAAATCTTTGTTTGGTACAGATCCTCGCAAAAAAATATTTTTTTTCAAATTTTAATATTTTTCAATGAAAATGGGAATAATGATACAAAAAAAGATTATTATTGTGAATCATATTGCAATATAAGTCAAAATAATCTAAATTAGATATTTTCCTCATATCGTGCAACCCAAGTTCTCAAAGTCAAGACTGGTTGGAAATTTTAGCAACCTGGAGAAGTTTACCTAGTTCTACTGTACAATTGAAAATGTAGGCCTACACATTCTAAAGCAGATTCTTGTATTTTTAGACTCATATTATCCCACTGGGACTCTGTATTTCTCAGCATTATTGTACATGGTGTAAAGAGGGATTACAGAAAGCATTCAGACTTTCATGTTGGGAAATAAAATGATTGATTTTGACTCATGACTTCAGTATTCCTGGATATCAATATCTAATATTTATATTCTGACAGGAGGGCTACAATGAGGCACACGATTTTATTTATGCACAACTATGTTGTGTAACCCATAGGCTACTCATGGTATAAAAGAGACCATATGAGAAATTATCCTCTGATATATTCTAAACTGTTCTTTAACAGATTAAAAGCCTACTTGGTGTTTGTCTGCCTGCGTGTGTCTGACTTTGCTTGTCAGGGGCAGGTTTAGCACTGATGGTGATAAAAGAAGCACCATGATGATGGTATTTTGTAAGATATCTGAGAGTAGGCTAGGCTAGGCCTATATGCTAGAATGCAATTAAACATCATAGTATAGCAATTAGGGGCCCTTTTAGTTAGGGGCCCCATTCAGATGCCTACCTCTTAATGCCGTGTTAAGAAGCCTTTTATATTCTTATTAACTTATGTCTCTTTGTTTGGTACAGATCCTATAACATGATACAAAAAGAGACAACCCAAGCCCCCAGAAGTCAAGACTGGTTGGGTTTTTAGCAACCTGGGAGCCCCTTACCTTTACTGTACAATTGATGTAACACATTCTAAAGCCTTGTATTTTTAGACTCACTTGGTCTCTATTTCCTCAGCATCTGTATCTAATATTTATATTCTGACAGGAGGGCTACAATGAGGCACACGATTTTATTTATGCACAACTATCCAGGCCCTTCCTACAGTGAAACGAGAAGACAGTGTGAAAACCACATTACCCATAAAGCTCAGGTGCATATGTTTTCTTTTTTTTGTCCGGATGTGGCATCACATGAATTGACTGTCAACATGCAAGATGGCCACGCATCACAGGCAAAATGCTGCTGGGCGGAGAAAAGTACAGGTAAATTATGATAGTTGCATTATTGCTAAGTGTATGTCAACGGCAACATTATAGTATCAATCCTTAAAAAGTTTTTCACGGATACTTGACGGGCAGCAAAACCCGCCCGCAAAAGGCAGTGTTGCTGTTATGAGTCATGACTCAAGCCGACTAACCTAGCTAGCTTAGCTTACGTTAGTTGTTAGCATCTTCTGCGCACGCTGACATCTAAATGATTACATGTTTTGTAAACAATTATCATATAAGTACGTGTTATATACATTATAACATAACTACCAAGGTCGTCAATAAACACAAATGAGTCTTGCTCTGTCTTAGCTGCATGTTTATGCTGTTACGGTGTTGACGGTAGCTGTATTTGGGCTCGGTCTAATTGCTGGGGAACTACGTGTCTCGGTGTATCTGTCGTGCATCCCTGCCAGTGTATTAAATTGCTACCAAATCAAAGCACCTTATATAAGTACTGAATTTGTCCATTGTCATAAATGTCTCAATGGGCAATTATTTCCCAATATATGTGTAATTTAGCTTGCCTATATGTTTCTTTAGCTCATGCATGTCCTTACGTGCGAGAGCATGAAACTCAACCGTTAGCGCGTTGAAGCATCGGAATGTGCACAAGGAAGTGGGTGTGCTGTGGGAAAAGTCAGAAGTGGTCGAGATAGGAGGCTGACCTTTAGTGCTCACGTTGCTCTTTGTGTTTCAGGTGTCCTATGTCATTAGAGATGAGGTGGAGAAGTACAACCGAAATGGGGTGAATGCACTCCAGCTGGACCCTGCGCTGAACCGGCTCTTCACTGCTGGAAGAGACTCTATCATCCGGATATGGAGTGTCTACCAGCATAAAGTAGGGCTTCCTAGATTCTTAATCTATATTCTGAAATTACACTTGCAATGTGATTAGGCAGCAGTGTTATCACATGCATACTTTTTTCTTCATATTCTCAATAGTCGAAGTGTCTTAATTTATTTTCTCTTTCATTGTAGCAGGACCCATACATTGCCTCGATGGAGCATCACACAGACTGGGTTAATGACATAGTTCTCTGTTGCAATGGCAAAACATGTGAGTGTGATTACTAGTGGCTATTTTAATTAAGGGTTGATGCATTGTTTAGCACTGCATTTTTATTCTACTATTCTGGCTGACTGATCTGACACATATTCACTGTCTTCTATTTTCAGTGATATCCGCCTCATCAGACACCACAGTCAAAGTATGGAATGCGCATAAAGGCTTCTGTATGTCAACGTTACGAACGCACAAGGACTATGTGAAAGCTCTGGCCTACGCTAAGGACAAGGAGCTTGTGGCATCAGCAGGTCTGGATCGGCAGATCTTTCTTTGGGATGTGAACACACTAACAGCACTCACTGCTTCCAACAACACTGTCACCAGTAAGTACTGTTTGTTTCTGTGTGACAGTTGTGCCCAATTCTGTCCAATACATACTGTACTTTTGAGTATTGTGCATTTGTACTGTTGTGTAATGGCTGATATGTTTCTCTGGGAGATATTCCGTACTTGTGAATTCACTATAATCCATGTCCAACAGCCTCATCTCTCAGTGGGAACAAGGACTCTATCTACAGTCTGGCTATGAACCAGATGGGCACAGTCATTGTATCTGGATCCACAGAAAAGGTTTGGGTTTCCAGCAGCGTTACACATGCATACAATTAGTTCAATGAAACTAAATTAAAACACTGATTATTTCACCTGTCATGCTAACATCTTATCTGGAATTTTTATTCAATTCTTAACCTGAAACTAGGTTGTAATGTACTGCACTTGCCATTTGCCCATCCCTTCTATTGAGATGTTCATAAGATGTGTATGATATATTGTGTGGACATTAAATGTTTACCAACCGGGATTACAGGAGGTGTTCAGTACTTTGAAACCATGTGAATGATTTAATTGAACTGTTGCCTTACTATGTTTAGTCACAGTAATCTGTTTCTAGTGTGCATGTAAATGTAGTGACAAAAGGTGCCCATCTTCACTCGCTCCTCTTTTCTTTCTTTAGGTTCTGAGAGTTTGGGATCCTCGAACATGTGCAAAACTGATGAAGCTAAAAGGCCACACAGACAACGTCAAGTCGTTGCTGCTGAATCGAGATGGCACTCAAGTGAGTCAAGATATCTGAATTATTCAGTGGTGGCAGCTGTTAAACAGAGGAACTTTAAAATCTAAACTTGCTGTCCTCCACAGTGCCTGTCGGGCAGTTCAGATGGCACTATCCGCTTGTGGTCACTCGGCCAGCAGAGGTGCATCGCCACCTACCGGGTGCACGATGAAGGGGTCTGGGCCCTGCAGGTTAATGAGGCCTTTACACACGTCTACTCTGGAGGCAGAGACAAAAAGATCTACTGCACTGACCTACGTAACCCAGACATCCGTGTGCTCATCTGTGAGGAGAAGGCTCCGGTGCTCAAAGTAAGAAGCAAGTACACTTTAATCTGGAACACATTTTCTGTTGTGCAGTAATGGTGTAATTCTGTGACCCACTACAGTATTTAATGGACAAGTTTAAAATGAAATAATTTTCTGGGATTTTTCTGACTTTTCATTTGAAAAGTTTATTATTGAGCAATGCAGGTCTCTTGTCTCAAATGCTGACCATTGTTTTCACCTGGTGTCTGCTTGCAGTGTAGATGTAAATACTGGGTGTAGTACTTTGTTTTTTTCATTTGACCTGCGATTGGTGTTTCTATTGCATGCAGTACAGTACATTTTACTTTGCTCACTGTCTTAACCAGAAAAAAAACCCTAAGAAGAATGTCACATGCATGATTTGCATGTGAACCTCAAAGCATGTTAATGCTTTTTTTTTCTGTGCAGTGACAGCTCTTATTTTAAGAACGTTGTACTATGTATGTATTTCTTAAAAGGCAAAAAGAAGAATGATGATTAATGGCTCTGTATTCTTCTCAGTCATTCCCGTGCTCATAGCTAACCATTTGGAGTCATTCAACCTTTTTCTGTCTTTGTTATTTGCTCAGATGGAGCTGGACAGATCTGCTGACCCACCTCCAGCAATCTGGGTCTCCACCACCAAGTCATCCGTTAATAAATGGGTAAGCATGCATGACACCTCTGAGATCAGTGGTCGACTGTCAGCATAACTGTGGAATACAGTGTAGATAGACTTGTGCATGTGGCCACGCCTAATTCTGTAGTAATCCTCCTGTAATTTGTGAAAGAATTTAAACCAGCTTTGTGATGATGTGGGTGATGCACAAAAGATAATTGCATTACATTAATCGCCGCTATTGCTACAAAGGAGAGTTAGGAAGCGATTATAGAAATCGTGTGTGTGTGTGTGTGTGTGTGTGTGTGTGTGTGTGTGTGTGTGTGTGTGTGTGTGTGTGTGTGTGTGTGTGTGTGTGTGTGTGTGTGTGTGTGTGTGTGTGTGTGTGTGTGTGTGTGTGTGTGTGTGTGTGTGTGTGTGTGTGTGTGTGTGTGTGTGTGTGTGTGTGTGTGTGTGTGTGTGTGTGTGTGTGTGTGTGTGTGTGTAGTCTCTAAAGGGAATGCACAACTTCCGGTCATCAGGGGAGTATGACAATGACTGCACTACCCCTCTGACACCACTGTGCACTCAGCCAGAACAAGTCATCAAGGGTAAACATGTTCATTTATCTACAGTGTTTTCTATTTACTTCTCCTGGGCATTCCGTGAGGGTAAAATTCTGTGTTGCGTTTTCAGGAGGTGCCAGTATCATACAGTGCCACATTCTGAATGACAAGAGACACATACTCACCAAAGATACCAACAACAATGTGGCTTTCTGGGATGTCCTGAAGGTACACTCCCAAGTTATTTCTAAGTATGTTAGAGTGTGATTGCATCTGCTGTTCCTTCGTCCAAGCCATAGTGAATCTAGTGGTTCAAATTGTGTTCTAACAAATCACACCACAGCCCAACCCAGAAGAGGTCATGGTTATTTGTTGCTCACTGGCTCTAATGAGCCTCTACCCATGAAATGAATCATTACAGATAAAAGCCTGATGAGCCTGGTGTGAACTCGTTCCTGGTTATACCTGTGGTTTGAATTGACTTTATCTATATTTTTACCTTCAGGCTTGCAAGGGTGAAGACTTGGGGAAAGTGGAGTTCGATGAAGAGATTAAAAAGCGCTTCAAAATGGTCTATGTGCCAAACTGGTTCTCTGTTGATCTGAAAACTGGGGTGAGTCACAAATCTGGTAATACAAGAGCTTCTCATCTGTCTCAGCAGCTGCGACTTTTCCCTTACCCTGGTTAGTTGTCTCATAGTTCTGTGCTCATATTCTTTTTTTTTTTTTTATTAAATAGATGCTCACTATCACATTAGATGAGAGCGACTGCTTCGCGGCCTGGGTGTCTGCAAAGGATGCTGGGTTTTCAAGTTCTGATGGATCCGACCCAAAGTGTAAGATATCTGACCTGGTTCAACTATATATATATATATATATATATATATATATATATATATATATATATATATATATATATATAAATATAAATAAAAAAAAATAAAATAAATAAAAAAACTTAAAATAATGCAGAACTGAAGCTAACTTAATTTTGCCCCTTCGTCTCTTCAGTGAACCTGGGTGGACTGCTGCTTCAGGCTCTGTTGGAGTTCTGGCCCAGAACTCGCATCAACCCCATGGACGAGGAAGAGAACGAGGTGAACCACGGTAAGGAGGCGGCCCGACTATCCACCCGGTGCCAAATCATTATGAAAACGGATCAACCAGACCTGTGTGTGTATTCAATGTTCCACTTGTCATTGTATCCTCCGAGCTGCACGCCCGGCATCATTTGCTGTCGGCAAGTGGTGGGTCTCCTAAGCCTCATTCAGTTTGACTTACAGTAGGATTGTGTTCTTGTGCCCACAGTGAATGGAGAGCAGGAGAACAGGGTCCAGAAAGGAAATGGATATTTCCAAGTGCCACCACACACGCCAGTCATCTTTGGGGAAGCCGGAGGCAGAACTCTATTTAGGTAATGTTCCACTGACATCCTTATCAACACAGGTTAAATGTTAACTCGGAAAGCTGCAGTGTGCTCTGTAATGTCATCGTGTGTCAGCCGTTTATAGTTGTCTTCAACAGAAGTGTTAATAGTTGACTATTGCACCTCTGCATTGCTCCTGATGTGCTGTGTTGCAGGTTGCTATGTAGGGATTCAGGTGGAGAGACTGAATCGATGCTGCTGAACGAGACGGTTCCACAGTGGGTTATTGATATAACTGTAGATGTGAGTACAATCATGTTTCCATCTTTATTTGACTTAAAATGTAATCAAATAAAACAAAGCCATCAGGATTACAGGTTAAATAGACTATAAATAAAAATGTGTGGAGACTCATGTGACTTTGTATGCGCATGTGCACCGTATACATGTTGGTATGTGGCTAAAGCTCTTTCATTCAGAGAAACAAACAAAATACATTTTTGTCAATGTGACACTGGTGGTTCCGAACTCACAGTCACTTGCAGACCACTGATTGGTCAGAGATAATCGTCACTAGCGCGTCACGGGACATCCTGCACTAACCTGCAGTTTTTAAATAGCTAAGCTACCGTCAATAGCAAGTTTTTTTTATTCATGCCCCGGATTTTTTTTTAAATGGCAGCCCTGCAAAACTATGCCGACAAAGTGCAGACGTTCCTTTGGTTGCCGATGAAAGGAGTTTCACATGGCGGTGCTATGGCAATAAGCCGAGAATGCTGTGGGTACTATCCGTAGCGGGAGCAGTAAACGCAACATAAGTGTCTCAGTATGCTGGGACAGTGAGTTAGGCCGGCTACACACTGCCTGCGTGGCGTTTGTTGTCAGCTGCGTGGATTTTTCTATGTCTTTGCACACCAGAAACTCGTCTGACGCGGCGCTGCTGCTAGCCTTGTCTGTACACATGTATGTTTCCTATTGATTACTGCACTCAAGCAGTAGTATACTTCATGTTAAACATAAATATAAGACAACATCGGCAGTATTAACGACAAAATAGGCTACAGAATATTTTATTTTGTATTGACTTTTTTTATAATTACATTCATATCTGCATTTATGTCAACCTAGAGACTTTCAAACATCAAAATGTAATTTATTAATATGTATTTGTGTCTAAATGACATGTAAACATCTTTTCCTATTCTATTTTGCCTGGAAAAGCTTCCAACATGCTTGCATGTCGCGTGAAAAATAGGCGTTGGTTCTATTTCTAGCAAGCACGCGTTTTCCCGCGCCTGAGACGTGCGTGTCACGCAGGCAGTGTGAAAGCTCTAACCTGTTAACAGGGGAGCTGAAATAAAAACTAAGTTGAAAGGCTAAGTCACGGTGTTCTTCACAGGAGTAAATGTTCAGCAGCTCTACAATACAGCATGTGCACTAACAGTTTGCCTCATTATTTGATGTGATTGATTTGCATGCATTGTCTCTCCTCTTCTATTCCAGAAAAATATGCCCAAGTTCAACAAAATCCCGTTCTACCTCCAGCCCCATTCTTCCTCTGGTGCAAAAACTCTAAAGAAGTAATTTTCTTTTCTTCTCTGGGATTGTGGTTCCTTTTGATTATGTGATGCAGTGAGAAGGGAAACCAGCACATCTGTACAGACATGCTGTGTTTGATGAGAGCTGATTTGACCGGCTGTGTGTTCCGCAGGGACCGTCTCTCGGCCAGTGACATGCTCCAGGTGAGGAAGGTGATGGAGCACGTTTATGAGAAGATCATCAACCTGGACAACGAGTCACAGACCACCAGCTCCTCAACCAACGATAAGCCGGGGGAGCAGGAGAAGGAGGAGGACATGGCAATGCTAGCCGAGGAGAAGATCGAACTAATGTGTCAAGACCAGGTGGGCACGATGTCTTTGCCTGTACATTCTGACATGAGTACATCTTGTGCATCCTCAAGTCATTATACATTGTATTAACATTATTATTTTATATATTCCAACCAGGTGCTAGATCCCAACATGGACCTGCGAACAGTTAAACATTTTATCTGGAAGAGCGGAGGGGACTTGACGCTTCACTATAGGCAGAAGTCCACGTGAAAATCCTAATTTTTAAAACAAGAACTCTTTGTCATTTGCCAATCACCACCCACCTCTGACATGTAGTACCCTAAACCCTATTGTGTGGTCAGGAGTCACGGTATCAATGAGAATCCAGTAAAATTTGTGAGGACTCATGGTGTATCATAGGGAACAGGCCGGAGCAGCCAGGACACCTGGGAGAGAAGTGGTCCGTAGTTTCTTCTGTTGTTGTTTTCGGTTTGAAGAAAGGACTTTGTTTCTCCAGCGCTCACCAATTTCTTTTTCTTTTGACTGCTGTTTGTTCTTTCCTTCTGATTTGGCGTTTTTATTTTGAAGCGACTGAAGTTACAGTACTTGTGTCTGAGCGTGTGTGTGTATATGCACATGGATGTAGTAGACTTGTTTGTTCGTTCTAGTACATTCCAGAAACGGTCTTTGTTCTACAAACACTTCACACCCGTCTCAGCAGTTTAGGAGTGCACTTGGACTCTGGGTGGCGTCAGCAGTCCCTCAAAGCAATCCTCCTCTGTTCTTCTGTCATCTTAACTTGAACTTAACCTTAACTTAGACACGGAATTATTGCAGAGCCTGAACCTCATTGACAGAAGCGCTTGTCTTTGTCAATTATTTTAGCTGTTCTCAATGGACTGAATGTTTTTTTTTTTTTTTTTTTAAATATACGTACATTTTTGATTTAAGTGATTGTTTTCTTTTGGTTTTGCAGCTGTTTTTATTTTGTTGTTGTACAGTTTACTTAAAACCAACAGTTATTTTTTTCCAAATCCCTGGAGCACATTCATGAAGGTAATTTGACTTGATGTTAAAAATGACATTTGTTGCATTTTACTCTTTAAGAATGCTAGTAGTTATCCAAGTCATCTTAGCAATCGGGAAATTATATATAAAGGTATATATCTTTAATAACTCATGCTTGCCACTCTGCGCTTGGGTCATGAGCAGTGACTTTGATGACAGTGAGGGCTGTTCCTAATGTATATTTCATTTAGATTTAATAGGAGTTCAATCAAACAAGAATATAACTTGAAGGGGAATCTCATTCAAGAGAATATGACTTTTCAACCACTGTGGGGAATTTACCTAACTAAAATAAATAGTAATACCCATTTCTCTCTTTGTGTCACCAAGCAGAACAACCGATCTTTTCAGTGTAAATTTTCTAAAGTTAATTTTGCCATCAAAGAGTGTGTGTAACGCCATAGTGGGAACGCATCGAGTGAGCTCTAACTGGCCAAGAACATGACGGGTACCATAATTAGACACTGCAACACCCCTCCTTGTAATAATTTGTGAAATATGTATATTTTAGGCATTCAAATAAATGAATTGGAATGGTTTAACATTGACAGATTTATGGGAATTATAAATGGATGTTTCTTGAGATGTAATGTGTTCAGCTGATGACTGTGAAAAACAAGGGACAATTTCTTTTCAAATCAAGTGATATGATTGTTTAACCATCAAAGATTCACCCATTTCACATTCATCAACAAATCCTGCACTCATTCCTAATAAAATGTACAATTAATTGATAAAATATCTGCAAAAATACTATACCTTATTTTACACACTTGCACCTACTTTGACAGTGAAAAACTATAAGAAGCCCCCTAAAAAGTTGGAAAACAATTACTCAACAGCAGCATCACTCTTATCAGACTTCTCACATACTGTATATGACATATCATCTATTGGCTTTAAACCTTACCTGTCTACCCACAGGCAGTACTTGTCTATTTTTGCATAGATTACAAAGTAAATATAGTGTTGAATTAAACATGGGGGACATAATTCCAGCGATACAAACAGTAAAAATTGTTTTCAAACACAGAATAAATCAAGTAAAAAGCCGAGTTTCAACCACAGGAACTTTTCCCCCAGAACTAGGGACCTTCCGAGGAACTCGTTGCGCCCGACCTCAGGAACCAGGATCTACATTTAGATCTGTGACATTTTTCTGGGCCTTTTTACCCCCCAAAAAGTCCCTGATCAGTAGGAACTACTTTCTGAAAGTACAGGAACCTTCAGGGGTAGGTTTTGCAGGGATGACCATCGCTGATTGGTCAAACACACACCGCATAGCTGCTTCAACTCACTGACCGCTTCATTCATAAAAAGGAGAAAGTACAGAGTGGAGAGCATTTCTCTTTGTATGATAACAATTTACTTTATGATAAAAGTAAATTTAGGCGTTGCTGCCGGCTTCCTCGAGTCATTTTTAAAAAAAGAGGTCGTGAGCCAGCGCGACTGAACTGCATTGGCTGCAGGGACGCTGGCTACGTCTCGAGTGAGCGAAGGTGAGAGAGCAGAAGAACGGAGCTGTGAAATACGAAATATTTGCTGATTGCTTGCTTTACTGTGGTTGCTTTCTAAAGCACAAATAAATAACCATGACTCAACTGATGATCTGGTAGAGACAGGCACTTGTTGTTTCATTCTCGAGGTGAGGGACTTTAAAAGACCCCAGATCCTTGTGTCGAAACCCGGCTTAAAAGATGATGTGTAAAACATATTGACCTCATCAAATGTGGGGTAAAAACCCGTACGGGACTTGTTTCACACAGCACAAATATTTCCTCATACCAACACTTAAAAATCCAATACATTGGCCATAAACTACTGTAAAAATGTCCTTCTCATAATCCTATAAGTAAGTTATTTTTAAAAGTCCTATTTTGGTAATCATTTGTTCTTTGAAACACAGACAACCGATGCAGCACTGCACCTCAAGATTGTGACGACTGATATGAACTGCCAACAGTCTGGTAGCTTCAAAAAAACGTGGATAGTGTAGTGGACATTAAGGTGCAGCTGAGCTTTGCTGTAGTAAATGTATGTGTTTGTCTTTGGAAGTGTTCAAGTATTTATCACATTAGTGTACTAGAAGCAAAGTCTTGTCACCCGTATAATCTAATTTTGCACCAAGCATGGAAAAATGATGACATTATAACCTTGGTGTACAAATTAGCAGTAACTTTCAATTCCCACACATTTAAAACAAATAGGATGGTCCTACAGTGTCTCAGTATTTTTCTACTTATATGCTAATGCTTTACCTGGATTCTGTAGTGTAACTAAACTGATGAAGGAGCCATACGCTTTTTGTAAGACTATCAGTATCTGTCTGTCCTGTAGTTCCTATAGTGTTTATTTATTTTTTTTTTTTTTTAAAAAGCCCCAGTGATTGTCAACTTCACTTTGCATTTTTGTACGGCCTGATACAAGCTTACTCAATAGGCGGCTCTTCTTCTGGTTCGTTCCCATCACTCTCGTGGCTGCAGTGGTGAGCGGGAGCCATATCTAGAGGCTCTGCAGGCTCCTCCGCTGGCCCTGCTGCATCCTCGATGGCCTGAGCAGGAGAATCGGCTGCCATCGGCTCATCGACAGCAGAGGACTGGAGGAGATCGACAGGAGATGGGCAGGGAGGGACTTCAGCTGGGACAGAGGGCTCAGCAGGAGACTCCAGGGACTCTATGGGAAGAGACAATTCACGCATAGGGGAACTCAGGCTATCGCTAGATTCACACAGAGAGCCAGGTAGGTCTGTAACCAGGTGAGATGGTTCAGCGGTTGTGACGCCTGAATCAGACAAAGTGTCAGTGGAAGCGAGAGCAGAGGTGAGGTCCATGGCTGCCTGGGAGCTCAGCTCTTGTGGCTCAGTCTGGCTGTCTGCTGACGACGAAAGTAGAACACTGTCCTCCAGCTCCTCTGTACAACAGGAAATACAAAATTTCAGCCTATGTTCCTTTTGCCAAATCTGTACATTAAAGCTCCGGGGCATTTGTATGAACTGCGGCTGTCCTCACTTACCAACACCAGAGATTTCCCCGTCCTTCTCCTCGTTCATAGCCAGTGCAGTGTTGGTCATGTCGATGGACGACATGGACAGATCCAGTCTGTCTGCCAAATCTGCAGGGTCAGGGTTCACCACTGCCCCTTCAGAGTCTGAGAAACCTGGAAATACAAACACAAGAGACTTTGCTGAGAAGATTTTTATGAACACAACTAGATGCAAAGGCGACAACAAATGTATCCTCATCCTCTAAAACCACTGCATAACTGAACTGACCAGGGTCCATGACCCTCCGGACGGGTGGAGGTAGAGGAGCTTCCTGGAGGGTGACCTGCTCCAGGTCTAACACATCTTCACTTTGACTTGAAGGTGCCACCAATGGTGCCTGAAAAACAGGTAACAGGAATAAGCTCTACCGCTACGAACAACATTTTAGAGACTAAACAATGAATCACTTGACTAAAAACATAACCAATAGATACCAGTCAATAATGACTAAATGTGGATTCAGATTTACCTCCATGAATCCATGGGTAGGCAGCTCTGGGGAGGGTTCGTCCTCGGGAACCGGATTGGGAGGCTTTGCCGTCAATACATCAGGATGCGCAGGGATTCGGTGCAAGTAGCCATAACCAATGCCACAACCCAAACTAAGAGCAAACATTTTTAAATGCTTCAAGACTATTCATACATTTTAAAACATAGAATGCTGTATAATCTGAAAAAAAAGCCTCATTGTAATTGAATGGCCAGCTGACTTTGAGTAAACTTACAATGGTTGATTTATTTGAATAAACTTTATACAATAGAAAAGAACTGATCTGCATGCACCTTTCTCTTCATATAGCATTTAAATGTAAAGTAGTGGATGTTACTTAGAATAGATAAAACAGTCCTAAGGCAAAAAGATGAACTGATTAAAGGTGAGATGCAGTGATATTCTTCAGTAAGTCACCCTGAATAACCCGTGTATCGGTGTATGGTCACGTACCTGCCCTCTCCGCCCCACGCTCCATTTGGTGTGACCACCACCTCTCTGCAGGCGTCCGTTTGTGTGTTGTACACCATCAGCTTCAGGGGCTTCCCTTCATGGGCCTCAATCAGCGAGAAGAAGTCTTCTGACTGGAAATCAGCAACTCTAAGTTAACTTTGATTCATCTTTCAAAGAGTTGTTTAAAAATCTGACAAACGTTTAGCAAATATATCAGAGCCAAATGTTAAAAATATGAATAGTATAGTCTTACATCTTGCAACACTTGATCTGCTCCGACAATGTAGTCACTGTGTGGCTGAAGCTCTGCCAATGCAGCAGGTGAACTGGGTTCCACATCCTACAAAAAAGCAATAGGTGTTAGCAAACTAAAGATGAAGCTTTAAAGGGGGTAATATGGGGAGCATAGAAGTTCAAATCAAAGTTAGGTCAGTTGGTTTTGGTTTTCCTAGTTCCTGAAGAAGCCCACCAGAATGTGCCAGACATTCTCATTGGCTCCTTGGTAGCTGCAGAAGCGAACACTGGCACCTAGCAGGCCCTGTCCTCCCCACAGGGTACTGGGCACCACCTCCAGCTCACGGACCCTTGTGGTTTTAGTGCTGTACACTTCCATCCTCACTGCTCTCTCCATGTTGGCTTTCAGAAGCTCCTTCAGCAGGTCATTTTCCTCATTCTAGTGAAAAGTAATGGGAGGAGTCAAACAAGTAGGAGTGCGAGGTAACTCTACTTATATGTTCCCATGTGTATCTGTTTGTTGATGACCAACCTGTAGTCAATGACTGGTGACTCAACTACTTACAAAAGGACAATCAATAAACTTACAAGTCTTTTGTTGTCCAGCGACAGAATGAAGTCAAAGAAGGGCTGCAGTCCGGCCATTTCTGCAGGGGAATTCGGCTGCACCTGTCAAAACCGAGCATTTTGATAACCTGTGGCACCTTTAAATACAATTGTGCTATTAGAATATTATTTGGGAATTATATTATGGATTAATATATATTGATTATTCAATTAATCGTTTAGTCTCCTTAAATTGCTTTTCCAAAACTCAAAAATAACAATACAATTTACAATCATATTAAACAGAGAGAATCAGCAAGCTTGGATCACGAAAATGTTCGAAATGGCATTTTTGCTTGATCTCTCTTGATCGATTTATCAGTTAACGGACTACTAATTTCAGCACTAATGAAATGTAACGTTAATGATGAGGCGTGTAAAGAGATTCATCAGAGGCCAGATAAATCCTCTTCTTTAAATTTGCCATCACGCTGAAAACCATTTGCTCTATATTAACGCTAGTCAAACCATTAGCTACTACTGTATGCTACTAGCTATTAACCACTATGATCAAACAAATCGCGCTAGGCACTGTAATAGCTCAATGGACTGTTGGAATACTTTATTTGAGACAAGGCACTAACCTGAATTAAAGCTTATTTATTACATAATTCCCGTTACACAAGTAAGTAGAAGTTTCTGTTGCATTGTGTCAACTTGAAATAACAAGAGGTGATGTTAAACAGTGCCAGCTCATCACGTTTGACCGGTGGGTCTGCAGCAACTACTTAGCTAGCTAGCTAGCTAAGTATTTGCTAGCTAGCTAGCTAGCTGTCTGTTAGCATACAGTGACATTAAAAGCTGCTGTACAAGCTGTCCACATTCGAAGAAAGCTGAATAATTGTAGCCTTACGCCGTGCACATGGTATCCATAGGTTCCTCCTTCGGATACTTCTGAACTCTGTGATAAACCCATTTCTGTCAGGAACTTTCAAATATTAGCTGAAATCAGAAAATAACTACTGTCTGAGAATTATTACGGTTGACAGCCAACGGCCATCTTGTTTGCAGTCCAAAACAATCGAACATCGCTGGTATCGACGTATCGACCGCAGACTCAAACGCACACACAGCGCACGCGCACACCGCATACTGTTTTAGTATTCTGTTACAGCGCCTATTGACATTGTGCTAATGAAGCCACTACTAACATAACATGATAAAAAAAAATGTGTATGTAACGAAGTAATGGTGATACAAAGGACTTAAACGTGATATTTTCATATAATTTATATATAGGTTTAATCAGGGGCGTATATATTGACAGTGGTGGGGGGAGGGGAGGCTGGGGCGTGGAGAAAGTCATGATTTTAACTTTTTGTGAGATAGTCAGTAGCAATCTAAAAAAATATTCAATAATTGTCTTTGGTATTTTTTTCATATATAGATATACAATGATGATTGCTGGGTAATATGTATGTTGATGTTGTCCAATGCCAAGTCTCTACTTGATATATCAAATAGAGACTTGGCATATATGGTGCAGTCAATCCTTTCAAACAATAAAGCAGCAGTAATTAGCATGCACTAGGGCCCGTCCTGTGGGCCTGTCCCAGAAGTGCACTGGGGCTTATCGCAACATTACGCCAATGGGTTTATTAGTGGCAGTACATAAAAACCACCAGGACGTAGACCCTCAGACACTTTGACATGCCATTTTAAGGGCATTGAGGTCTTTTGCAGCAATTTGCTACCATTGGACTGAGTTAGATAGTTGAGATTGTACTAAATCAATTAATCATTTTAGTGTGTGATAACAGCAGTCAAAGGAAAACTTTAACTTTTCGGCTTTGCAATAGAAGAATCATAAACCACAGTCATACATCATTAAATCAATGTCAGTGTCATTATTATTATTATTGCTCCTATAACTTGATGCTTACCCAGTTTTGGTTTCTTCACATGTATGAATAGACAAAAATCACTCATTAAACACATCTGAAATCTGTGAATAAATTAATGCAAATGTTTTATTGTATTTCTCTAATACAGAAATATTCTAAACATATAGTTAAGCATATACGGGATAATCCACAATCAGTCAGGCAGTAGAAAATAATTCACAACTCCTAGGTTGAAATGGAAGAGTGTTATTTTTTTATTACTGCATGTACCAATGTGGATTATCCTACTTATACCATGGCAAGCTACCTGAAAATATGCATATTTTTGTTGAGGCCAATACTGTTTAAAATGGGAACTGTTTATTGCCTCTACCTTCATAACCTTTGTAATAAATAGGTTTTTACTTTAAACAACTTAACTTGCAATAAACAATAAGGCTGAATGTATAATATATTAATTACTCAAGTGGGGTTTCTCTGAAATAAAGGCAAACTTATTTTTAGGCAATAGAAAACATTCACATAGAAAAAAATATTTTATCAATCATTCTTTGTACGTTGAAATATTCTTACAAATACACAAAAGAAGTGCTTTATACATTTAATTATCTTACACTGTTTCTTGTTATTTCACTAGACTGCCTTGCTATAAAAGCTGGGTGTTGCTGACTGCATAACCCTGCTCTGGGCCTGGCTCAGTCAGGCCGATCAGAGACTCTAGTAGGTAGGTGCTCGACTCGTACTGTGGCAAATTAACAGAGCTGAACAGCTGGAGGTGGCAAAAGCTGTCTGGGTGTCTGTGTACTTTGAAAGAACTGTGCAGAGGTCCAGAGGTGTAGTCACTGTCGAAGAACTCAATGTCAGAGTCAGAGGACAGACTCAGGTCCATGTACCTGCCGGAAAAATAGTCCACAGTGGGGGAGGGAGTGTTGGGGAAGCCCTCAAGAGAGTCACTGTCAAAGAAATCTCTAGCTTGGTTTGCATTCTCATCGAGGTAATCTGTCAGTGAGGTCCTGCTCATATTGTCTGTGAATGTGTTGGCTGTAAGTGGCCCCATACTGTCAGTAGGTGTGCTGTAAGTGGCAGAGTTGCTGCTGTGCTGCATTAGTGGTTCTCCTATGTGCCTCCGTTGGCTGCACGTAGAGTAGTTATCATTTTCAGAGTCACAGATGCTGAGGGCACGGGACAACCCTTCATTAACATCAGGGAGATTCTGACTCCCATTAACGCATCCTCCTGCATCAGAGTCAGAGGAGGAGCAACAGGATTCGGTCATGTCGCTGCTGCAGCTGTTCTCCTCCACTACCAACCGCTCTGGGGTGAAATGAAAGGGAGGTGTGGCAGGCATGGTGAGAGGAAGACCATCTTCCTCCATGGTGAACCCAAAGGGGCAGCTCTTGTCCTGTGCACTCTGCACCGGATGGGCCTCATCCTGGTCCACATACTGTTGAAGGTCATCTGGAAGTCCTGTCTGGTCCTCTTGGCAAAGTGTTTCATCTTGCAGTCGCCTCTCCAGTTCAAGTTTCATAACGGTGTGGAAATAATGAGTCTGCACACGTCTGGAGTTGAACTCAATGCGTCCCTGAGTGTTTCCACAGCCGTCCTTGGTGCAGCCACATGGGAAGTTGACGCGGTCCTCCTGTGTGTAAAAGACAGCAGAAAGAGAAAATCAGCACTATGGGTACTTAAATACAATACAGAGTATTGACACCAAGATCTCAAGTAAACAATCACTGAGAAACACGTGCAGGTAAAATGTGTTTTTAGTAATTAATTACATTACTATACTTTACTTATTTTCTTAAAAAAAAACAGGCTCATGATTGGCTACTTATTACAATATGTATTTTTATATAACACATTTTTGTGATAATCAATTGGGAAATTGTTAATGTATACAATAACAAGATAGGAATGTCTGTTTTTGGCTAATTGACAGTTAGATAAATGTAATGGATAAATGAAATAGTTGAAATAGTTAACATTAAAAGGGATACTTTGCCGCATTGAATCCAGCTCTGTGTCATCTTTGTGTGGGCAGTGCGTTTAGATGAATGATGTGTGGCTTCCCTCTGTGGTGCACGAAGCCCAGAGATCCGCCGAAAGAAGCGAAAAGACGCATTTCATCCGGCGGATCTCGGCAGACCGCTGCCCTGCTCAGCTGGGAGCTCCGTGCGCTGTGGCCCCTGAGGGAAGCCCCACACCATTCATCTGCACACACTGCCCACACTGTAAGGACACCAAGCTGATTTAAATAATTAACATATCTCTTTCACTAAAAGTAATGGAAATGGTTAAAATGGTTAACTAAAAGTAAATAGTGAAATTGCTTCAACACACGTTTGACGGACTCAAATGAGATGCTTCATTTGCTCAAACTAGAATTTTACAATCAAAGTTGTCCACATTTTAGATGCAAAAACAAAACATGAAACGCATTCACACGGCAAGACAAAATGTGCCAGTGCAAACTCGTCGTGTCCAAATCAGGTTTATAATTAGCCCTTATGCTGTTAGAGATTGAAGTAGTGTTTGTTTATGTATAGTGTCGTACCTGGCACTTGATTCCTGCCAGACTGCATGCGCACGTCTCTGGCTCACAAAAACCCTGGCAGTCACACCCACAGGCCTCCCTGGAGATACGCAGGGCATGAAGCTGCCTCTTCTCCTCCCTGTCTATGCGCTTCACCCCTGCTGCCTGGAGGAGAGCCTGCCGCTGTTTGGAGGAGTACGGCTGGAGGAAACCTCCATCCTCCAGCTCAGCATCACTGATGTGGATGTCATTGTCTTCATCTGGGATCTGATCCACCGTGAGCCTGTGTGCCTCTTTCTGGTCAATGGCCCCACTGGTGATCAACTGGAATCAGCACAACAGACAAAGTAAGAAGACGTGTAGACAAGCAATGCAAACTAATGGAGAAATGAAATGCACTCACTTTGTATTTCAATGCCTCGAACCTTTCTTTTCTCCGTCTTTCTCTGAGCCTCTCTCTGCGTCTGTTACGTCGCTCCAGTGCATGCTCTGCCACTGTGTATTTTTGAAAGGTGCTGTGCCTCTGCATCATGCCCAGGGTGGCACCTCCACGACTGGGCACACTGGTGAAGCCTTGGCAGCGTGGGAAACTGAACACCATCACTTGGTCAAAGCGCACGTTGCTCTGTGCACCTGCAAGCTTGGGCCTCTTCAGGATGGACCGCACTGCTCGTGTTAGAAAAAGACAAAGACATCGGAAAAAGTGAGACACCGTCAGGTCTAGTTTTGAAGTGAGCATCTGGTGCTATCATAACAACATTTTGTGAAACATGAGCACATCTGTCAGAGCAGTCCTGTTCTAGGCCCCTCATTATCAAGAGTAGAAAATCAGTCCTACATGGAGTGATGCATTTTTGGTCTTACTTTTTAGGAGTCGGAGTAAATGCATTTTAACAGCCTACTGAACTGTCCTAACCTGTTAGGAAACGCCAAGAGATGGCAGAAAGAGCTTAATGACAATGAGCTTAATTAAAAGATGATGTTTTGACAAAACCCAATACTTTTTGGTAATTTAAAGAGTCCTTAATGAGAGTGGACTAAAACTTTTATTTGATGGCAATCATGTTCCCCTGGATATCACCTGCTTAATGGTGATAAAGGATATCTTCAAAGTGTTGGACCCTTCTCTTCAGGCCAAATGCCAGGGCTCAACGTGATTACAACAGGTGGAATCTATTATTAGGTTTTAGTATTTTATATATTAATTTCAAATTATAATGGGGCTTTAATATATGAGAGCTATTTAATATTGTTGTTGTTTATTTCCAAAGACCCAATGATGTAACAGAAGTGATAATGACATGATTTTTCAATGATATTTTACCTATGTCTAACACTCCAAACCACAACTATCAGAAAAACTACTATAGGTTATAGTAATTTCTACTTTCTAAATGTTGTAAAACAGCGATGTCACACTCTCTCCTAGAAGTATTCCATCTTTTTGCTAAAAGTCAGTGTAGGAAGCTTCATAAAGTCCTTTTTTTGTCACAAATCCTAGAAAGAATTCCTGGACACTTGATAAAAACAGGCCCTGAACTTTGACACAGGCTTTTATTCTGTAGGTCTCTCAGTGGCCACTAGGTGACACACTACATGTGCTTCACTGCAGTGGCTTGGGTCAATAGTTAAGTAACATACTGTACATGTTAAGGGGAAATACCATGCAAAGGGTGTATTGCAGATCACCAGTAAAGAGAGGAAACAAGTAAACCAAGGTCTAACCCTGGAGGTTTACCAGAATACACTATTTCTGACAGTTTAGTCCTCAATATTCATCCGGTTACTGTTTGGTTTCAACAAATTGTCTAACCTTTACAAATAAATGGAGCTGAACTCTAGCTCCAAAAGTCAGTAAACAACTGAGACCAGCTGACTAAGCTCTTCTCAGCTGCTCTGTCTGTCTAAAAAACTCCACACTGGGGCACTTGGACTCAATTGTGACTTGGTAACATAATAACAAGCCTAAAACTTGTTATACATAAGGTGTTAGGCTGCACAACAACTGCAGAGTATTTTGCCACTTTGTGATATCTTAATAAGGCATTAGATATGACTTGTTTAAAGGGACCCTGCTATTCAAATTGATTCCACAACATCCTATTGCTCAGGCAAATGATCTTCTACCCAACCGGACAGACAGTCCAGAGGCGAGTCATTGTCACTGTGCATTATCTAGAACAGCCCTAAGCTTAGCATTTTCATATCGGGGCTGCTGCAGGCTGATAAGAGACACTCCTATAAAACACTGATGGGAAAAATAAATCCAGATAAGGAGGAGGTTTGCATTATTTGAAAGTGGGGAAAAAAACACAGTGGTCATTGGTTTGGAGACTTACAGGGTAAACCGGTGTGTGAAGGACTCTGAGTTGTGAAATCCTGGTTGTCAGAGGGGCCGCTCTCCCCATCAGACTCCCACTCGGAGGAGGCAGGGGAGGAGAAGGAGGACGGAGGAGAGGAGGAGGAGGAGTAGCAGGGATTGCCATCTACCTCTGCAAACTTTCTCTTCATGGTGCCTCTTATTGTTTGGCGGTAGTGGTTGATATAAATTCTGTGTGAACACAAAGAAAAAAGGCACATTGGTTTAAATATGTACCACACTGTGGTACATTAATAAATGCATAGATCAAGACCTTAAGAGAGAAACAAAACAAGTCATGCATTGTGTTGCTTCATCCAAAGAGCAAAGACATTCCTAACCCAGGAACATAAGACCAGAAGTTGTATAAATCAATGCATTAATAATGGAATAACAATTCACTAACACAGCAACAATGATGTGTTTCATTTTTTGTTTGAGAGTGCAAAAAAATGTACACAGTCAAATGATCTGTCTTTTGAAAATGACAGCTGGAGGAATGAGAGGTGTTTCCTGTTGAGAGCTGCTGGTCGAGCCGGTTTCAGGACACAAGTTGTTTAGGCTAATTTCATCTGGTGATTATCTTACAAATGGATGTTTCATAAGTGTACAAATATGCAAAACTGCAATCGTAGTTTCGCTTGCAAACCAGCTGAGCACTTATGTAAAAGTGAAAAAAGAAGCTCTTTTTCTTTCCCCCGCAGAGTAATTAACATTCCAATGATTCCTCAAGTTTTTTGAGAAGAATACGTGGAAACAGATCGTCCAATGGCTGCATGCTGAGGACTGGGGGGTGTAGTGTTTCAAGCGGCTGCTATTTATGGATGTGAACATGGAAAATAAGTCAAAACATGAATCACTTCAGGTTTACAAACATTAGCAGGGCTGTTCAAAGATACTGAGTAAAAGAAAAAAAGTAAAGTAAGTTCAAGTAAAGAAAAGCAGTTATTAGTCTTGTCCAACGTAGTCAGTTAGACAAGTTAAGTTAGCAGTATGTTTGTAGAAGCTGTTAAGTCATTTTTGGACACAATGGGAGCCTATGACATATTGGATGGCAAACTGCTATTTTGAGATTATTTTCAATGTCGATTCATCTGTCATTCATTTTCTCGATTAATCGATTAGTTGTTCAGTCTATAAAATGTCAAAACATTTTGAAAAATATGGATCAGTGTTTACCATAGCCCAAGATGAGGTCCTTAAATGTCTTGTCTTGTCCACAACTCAAAGATATTCAGTTTACGGCCATAGAGGATTGAAAAAAACTAGAGAATACCGTATTAACATTTAAGAAACTGGAATCAGATTTTTGTATCCTTTTTTTCATAAGAAATGACTCAAACCAATTATCAAAATAGTTGCCAATTATTTTAATAGTTAACAACTAATCGTTTAATCAATTCATCTTTGCAGCTCTAGTCCGTAAAATGTTAGAAAATAAAAAAAAATGCACATCACAATTTCTCTATAAAGCAATATTCAAATGTCTTGTTTAGTCTGAGCAATAATATAAAACCCCAAAGTATTCTGTTTAATATCATGGACATCTAAGAAAACCACAAAATATTCACATTTGCAAACGGAATATTCACTTCTGAAACTTGCACTCTTCTTCATTGCTCCAAACAATCAGAACTGTTTGACCTCAAGATGCTTTAAACTCCATCATAGTCCAGTAAGTGACAGTAATACAAGCAGCTGACCAGGATTTAGACTGACCTCCCCTCAAGTCCCAGAGAAAAGGGAACAGAGTGATCATCCTAAGCAGAGCCACTGAAAACAGAACAGCATGTGCTTTTACTAAATGAGAGAGTACACCAGGTAAAACAGTGACATGCTAATGTCCAGAGAAAGCAATGTAAACCACATTTGTCTGCACTGACAGACTGGACTCCTAACACACAGTAACACACACTCATTCTGAGTCAACACGCAAAAGGGCTTCCAAATGTCTGTAGTGACCAAATAGGTAAACCTGTGATGCTGTGTGTGTGTGTGTGTGTGTGTGTGTGTGTGTCAAAGTAAGCAACTTCCTGGATCCATCAACAAATAAGAGGTGTCTTGTGCCCTTACAATATTGTTGCTATACTCATATTCAGTATTTTAATGTACTGAAGTAGTTAAGAATAGGCTGCAGGCCACTGACACTACGCATAATACGTTCACAATAATATCATTATTGTTTTCAGGCACTTTAAATCCCTACAGGAATGTTGCGCGCATGTTCTACCGAGTTTTCATTGGAGGAGTGCAAGAGTCGTTTCCTGTTTGGCATAATAACAGTCATTAGGCAGCCGACCTTTTCACCCCTTGCGGAGACACTCAGCGATCATGTCAGCTACAATGACAACACTGTTCCCTCTGTCTTTACAGCAGAAACACCAGCAGCCACAGTCCCATTCAAACTAGAGCAAACTTCCTCTGCTGCCTCAGAGCTGACAGCACAGACAGAGTGGAGTCCGTGTCGTTGTGATAGGGAGTTTGTTTAAACAGTACTACTTCGGTAAGCTGTTTGAGTCTTCATGAAACAGTATTAACAGTAGAATTAACAGTAACGGTCCAGACATTTCACAGAATTAACGGGGCTACGTAGCCCATAACGTGTGAAATTTGTGAAACGTAGGGGTTATTCCATACACATAATACGAAGTGATAATCAGAAGAAGAAAAAAACTGGTCACTAAACCAGTAATGATAATTATAGAAACCCCACAGGAGTAAAACAGTGATTTCTTTTTATTCTTCAGTTACTCACCACAAAGTAAAATGCAGCATAATAACCGAAAAGGCTGAAATTGACACGAAGTTATGAGTCTTGTCTGCCATCCAGCCAGCTGTGCATTGTGTGACTGTCTGTCTATGTGATTGTGAAGCTAGACTGTAGTCCCAGTTTGAACCTATGGTGAACACGACTGGGACCCACCAAAGAGACGACGTTGAGATTGTGATAGCAAGATAGTGCAACCCCTGGAATCTCCTCAGACGTCACGCATGCGTGCTTCTGTCTGGATAGTGAGCAACTCCTTAATTAATGTACGTAGTAAGCCAATCATAAGCTATTAGTTAAAAGCTACATGATACTCCACCCCATGAAACAGTAACACCGTTGTTTACTGATTCACCCACAACACAAGGCTGTCACTAAACCTAGCTAAATACTGCAACTGTTACAACGACTGTATATCAATTAATCTACTCATATATACAGCCAGTGGTCTCAAATCAGTCGAACCTCGTTCAGACCAAAACAACCAAAGGTGATACACACCAACTCAAAAAAAAGAAAAAAAGAAATTCATTTTTAACTTTATACCTCAATTTAAACAGTTAGCGGGGTCACAGCTCTCCTGCTCGACGAAACCGGAAGTGACCGGGAGCATGAATCATCTCGCTTCCCAGAAGTCCTCTCTGTGGCTCCCTGACTGTCTTGACGCAAACGGTGACACACACAGAGGCAGGAGACGCTCGTCACTGCTGCCCACTGTTATGTTCACACTTCACTGTTACAACCAGTGATGTGTGGTGGCAAATAAATAACTTATAAACCTCCAGCTGGTGATTATCAGAAGGCAAGGAATCAGCCAACATTATGAACGAGTTAGAGCATGTTGACTCATTTGGATTGTAGCAGCATTTTACTCTGATCATTTCCTTATTTTATCCAATAAAACAAAAGAAGTTCAGTGAATTGAGAGTGGACAAAATATATATATATATTTCTTTTTAATTTGGTTGACAAATTCAGTGGTAGGCCTATTTATTTACATTTCAACATGATTGTTAAGTGGTTACATTTAGACATTGAGTTTCTGATAAGATTTGAATCCTTATGGCCTTTCATTGCCTCAACTGACTGTCTGGTCGTTTGTATCTGTGTAAATAGCCTTCAAACCTCATGTAAAAATGGTGATTAGAACTGTATTAAATGTGACACATGCTGCCAGGTATTCATCTTACATTTCTGTAACATGACTCACTGGCATTCCTCTGAGATGGTGATTTACAGTAAGCCAGCCACTCCTAAACAAGTAACTCCCTGCAGTGTAAAGAAGCTGTAGATGGGCAGGGTTATGGAATTGGGTGTAAAGCCTCTGCTTCTTCTTATCATGGAAAAATCCTCCTCCCTGCTTTCCTGTTATATTATATTTGGCACAGATGGCATTAGTTAGAAACTGAAGTTTGTCTTTGTGTCCATGTGAAAACATGCACATGCTCATTGTGAACTATTCAAACTGTTAAGTCATTGTTCTTTGGAAAAATACTGAAGGAGAAAAAGTAAAGCGACTGGATTAACATTCCAGTGTCTCTTCTTTTAAAGATAAGCATAGGCTACTCTGTGTTCCCGACTGGGAGGAAAATAAAGCTCAGAGAGACAAACAGAGCGACAGATTAGCAGATGCAAATCCAAAATACTCTTGACCCCATGTTGATACACATCCGTGCTTCAGTTTGAAGAAAAACTGCACTAATACCTGTTGGTCTAAACACTCTGGCCAGAGGAAGGACTGCTTGTCCTGTCCTCAGCATTCAGTGGAAGTGTGTTATGAGAGTGTGACCCACTTTGGCTGGGATCCCTCTAGTGCATGTGTGTGTATCTTTTCCACTGACCTGCGTGGGGAGTAAACACCATGAGCGACAGGGCTGTAAGAGAGGAGAGAATTACTAATAAAGTGAAACTTTCACTTTATTAACAGCGCATAAATAACCAATTATTGTCTATTATTTAATGCTCAAACTTGGACTGTTTGTTAATAACTGTATAAATATTACTAAAGTATATGATGTGCGGTAGATTTTGCAACTTCCAGTCTGTGTATCCTCCCTGAGATATTTTGTGACATATAACACACGATCAAAGTGCTGCGGCTACGTAACTATTTATAGTCCCACACACTGCCTGACCAAAATACATTTGTGCAATACTGTTGGAGTTTCCTGTTCTTTTTGTGACTTTGTTGTATGCTTCAGTGTGTCAGGAGATTTTCCCAGACCATACTAGTGCAGCACTAACGGAGAAGGAGATGAGTAATGGAAGAAATTAATATTTCACTGTAAGTTGCACAGCAACGGTCATTTCTAGTTTAGCACAATTCACTCAAATTTACTGTATTTATGCACGTATTAATGCAGCCACCAAAGTCAAACTAACCCATATTCCCTAACCTGATTTATAAAAAAAAAAATCATAACCATTTCATAAACATGTCATGCAAATAACAATGAAGTCACGATATACATTATTCTACAGGTGCTCTCAATGTAATAATCTGTGCATGACAGATGATCCTATCTCGTATCATAGAGGACAGTGAGAGTAAACTCTTACTGTGCTCTCTGTCCATGTTACATAACTTATAGTAAACCTCCATTCTGGCAGTCTCTCAGGTTGCTACCACTGGCTCTTATGGCCCCGTTTTCTCAGTCAAGCTGTGCCAGCGATGGCCCACATACAGCAATATACTGACAGAGTTTGAAAAAGCTTCAGGCATGTGAAACTGTGCCCCAATTCCTGCTTTGCTCTTTTACAATGAAGACCACTCTCCACTGTCTTGGGCATAACAGGAAGTATCAGGTAGTGTCAGATTGTGTGTTATTGCTTTCCAGTCAGGTTGTGATGTAAGGTGCCAAATGGAGCCACGTGCTGCCAGGAGATTGTTTTGTTTTCCTAAAAAATACTTCCTTGACAACAGAACCAGAGATAGATAGATAGATAGATAAACACATAGACGGACAGATAGATGGATAGATAGATAGATAGACACATAGACAGACAGATAGATAGATAGACAGATAGATAGACAGACAGACAGACAGACAAACAGACAGTCAGACAGACAGACAAACAGACAGTCAGACAGACAAACAGACAGATAGATAGATAGACACATAGACAGACAGATAGATAGATGTAAGGTGCCAAATGGAGCCACATGCTGCCAGGAGATTGTTTTGTTTTCCTAAAAATACTTCCTTGACAACAGAACCAGAGATAGATAGATAGATAGATAGATAGATAGATAGATAGATAGATAGATAGATAGACAGACACATAGATAGATAGATAGACAGATAGATAGATAGATAGATAGATAGATAGATAGATAGATAGATATAGACACATAGACAGATCTATAGCTGTATATCCCACGTTTCCTCTCTCCATCTTTCAGAATTGTTGATGTCTTACTCCGGCCCCTCTTGTGGAAATGTCACATACACATGAGTTGGCTCCTTTATACATAGCCTCTGATGTCATGTTTTGACAGTGGTCACCATGGTCACAAGGGCAAACGTAGCCCAGCCGTTTCTATTTTAGAGCATGGTAAAGCAGTGAATCATTATGTTTGCGTTCATCATCAGCAGCAGCAGCAGCAGCAGCAGCATGACTGCTATCACCATCAACATTGTCAACATCTTCGCAGTCATTATTGTCATCGTTTTTTACGTCAGTGGTGTTCTTGGCTTTATACATGATCCTTATACATGATTCTTTTTATTCAGGTTAACTCATTTTTAAACTCAAACCTTTATCAAAAGAGACTCCAAGTTCACTTTCTCCACTCAGGAAATCTGATAAAGACTTTGGGTAACATTTCACAACAGTGACACCATAAGTGATGCGTCAACTCCCAACCTTTTGTCTGTGCAGTGGTATCAATTCAGGGGTGACACCAGAGAACTTCCTGCAACACCCTAATGGCAGGCGCTGGCCTTGTGCCAAGTGAAAGTCTGCATAATCCTGGGGCCGGTCCAGTGCTGATATCTTATCTCTGTAGCATAGTCACTCTGGCTACGAGCCCAAGGGTGCTCTCTGTGCAACATGTAGGTTGAAAAAAGTATATGAGCAAGATCTATGCTTTAATGGCGAGCAAGTTGTGTACACAGTGCAGGAACTGAGATGAACTTCAATGTATAATTCAAATGCCTTCACTTCACAGCTTTATCATTACTGAGACCAGTGAGGCTCAAAGCTGCTATGTTACAATATTTTAAGGCAATACATTGGATAAGTGATTTTATTAAGTAACATGATTAACAGAATTTTTATTTACAGTATGTAATTGTTCTTAAAAAGGGCATTTTGCTCATTGTATCCCTAAATAACATCATCCATGCATTAACACTAACAGTACTGTTGCAAAAGCAAGCTGCAGCCCAGAGTGCAAAGTAGGTTACACAACTACAACTTCCAACAGCAGTGATCTTATCTTGATGCATGTGAGCAGCACAAGCTGTAACAGCCAAGCAGCTGTGTGATTGGGTTTGACATTCTCCCTTCAACAATGAGCCTCTTGTCAACATTAACCAGAGAGCTGTGGTGACCTTTCTTACAAACTTACAAACTGGCCTGTGTGATGCAATGTGGACCCAAAAGGCATTTTTCCCTGAAGGAATGTAGTAAAGACGTGTTTCTCTTTACGTTTCTCTGTTGTTTCTATTATGCGTTCACAATTACAAGTTGTGTGCATGTGCAGAAAAAGTGTTCCTGTTCTCATCTTTCCACCTCTGCAGTAGGGGCTCCTGTACTCTCCGAGTTCCTGCACAGTGTACTCTGCTGTTGGTGTTGGCTGTCACATGTGGCTCCATGTGAGGCTTTTGCAGGAACACACAGCAGCAGCAGCAGCAGCAGCAGCAGCAGGAGGAAGGAGACCGGCTCTGTTCTCAGCTGTTCGAGCCAGTACTGAGCTGTGTGGGGGAGACTGTCTGACTACCTCTCCCTCCTTCCCCTACATGCTCAATCACTCACTGATTGCCTCTCTTTTCTTCCATTGCAGCTGGCAAAACACATGCATTAAAGACTGACAACACAACTGTTAGACACAGGGTGGGCTTCTCACTTCTCACTGTTACTTGTCAGGTATTCATGTGTTTGTACAAAGCAGTTTTTTCACCATTATATTGTCACTTTACTTTTATATACTTTTATTTACAGTACTGTTTTACAACCTGTTTACATCTCTTTATATATACTACGTACCTGTACGTTGTACCTTCATTTTGCAATTACTGTACACCTAGTCTACCACTAATTATTTTATTTTAGATTTAGATGTATTAGTTTTATGTCTTAGTTTTACTTGTGTGTTTTTCTTTATATAAATATTTAATGAGTAGTGTTGGAAGGAGCATGACATCCAAGGTTTTTATTGCCAATGACTGCTTCTCTGTAAGTGTGCATATAACAATACAAATCTGGGAACTTGAAAGCATTAAGATGCATTGTGACTTCATAGGTGCATTAGAAGTTTGTGAACAAAGGCAGCCCAACAATCCTTAGATATTGCAAATAGCTGCCATGTATACATGTGCACTCACCTGGTTAACTGTTGATACAACAGATGTTCTTTCAACAAGCAAGCAGTTGATGCCCTTTAACCACATTTGTTATAGGTCAGGGGTGGCCAACCAGTTCAGCATAAAGAGCCACAAAAAAACACGCACCATAGCAAAAAGCCACACAACACCTGCACGTCCACATTACAACAGCAACAGTGACTTCCAGATCTAATGAAAGTCATAATACATAGCAGTTTTCATAGGTTTTTTGTCTTACTTAGATTGACTCAGTGGGAAACCCCTAGAGGTTGTCACTAGAGGGGCTTTCAAACAATCAGCAGTAAAAGGGTTAATGAGGAAGGTGATCTGTGGCCGTTTTTTTCCCTCAGGTTGCAGAATCTGTCCATTAAAAAAAACTCTGCTGCATTCTTTTTTAAGTAATTGGCAAATGCATCATTCAAATGCTTTTTTTTTTATATGTAACTTATCTGAAATGTTTCAAAAAGTAAAAAAAAAAAATCCACCAATAACACAGCCCCCAGCCACACAGTAAGAGCCTCAAAGGAGCAGGCAAAGAGACGCATACGGCTCAAGAGCCACAGGTTCACCACCCCTGTTGTAGGTGGAGGCAGGTGTGTTCCTCTGGCACCATCTCCTGGCTGGTAAATGATATTATAGCCAAAAACCATCTGTGGTGTGTTTTTCTCCATGAAGGAATAAATGAACCAATTTCTCCACTGGAGGTCAACATAGTCAATGCTCATGAGAAGTCATGTGGTCAGATGAAAGAAATATTATTTATGATGTTGAATAATAACAACTTCAACTTTAATGTGAATTGCAACCACAGCAAAAATGATTACAGGCCTCCAAAGAATGCGAAGCACTTAAAAACATCCTCCATAGCATAGTCAGCAAAATAATTAGCTCACACCTGCATTAAGTGATTTCTTGGGTACTTGGGGGCATGTGAAACATGGGGCAAAAAACATTTTAGTTCGACATGATCTGTTAGCAAATTTTCTTTTTTTTAAATTGATGTATACAGTTACGGAGCAACAGTAGCTCATTTTGAGTCGTGTTTCTGTCCACCTGGCAAATGTAAGTCTAATATTCACTCTCCTTTTACCTCCACTGAGAGTGAATCAAAACAGTAATATTTTGGAATGGAAGACCACAACGATGAGCTAAACGAGCTGAAAAAAAGCTTGTTAGAGCTGTAGAAAACTGCAGTCAGCTGATAATTATCACGTATCACCACACACAGTGATTTCATCGTTTATGGCAGCTTTAACGTTACTACAAATGAACGGCAAACTACAAGCAGCCTAACAACGCTATGGTGGAAAGTAGCTTTGGAAAATAGCTTAATTTAGCTGCCTACTAAATATAATCTGCTAAATGTGAAAAAACGGCGCCAATTAATAGCTGCTTTAGGTGAGAACAGTTTTTTCAGAGTTTTTTCAGTGCCTTAAAAGTGACACAAAACATCTGGAATTATAACCAAAAAATAATAAGGGTGGGCAGTCCAAAGTAAACTAATAGGCTTCAATCATATGGGCATAGTCAAGGTGGTGCATTAACATTTTAGGACAAAACATCAGGTCTCAAACTATTATTTAATTCTCATTTTTATGATACTCAGATTCTACTATTTCAGAGCAGGCTATGTGCGTTGTAAACTGCTGTAGGGCTCCAATAGTGTATCCTTATTAAAGTTAATGATTACACCATGTTGCCTACGTCGGAAAAAAAGGATTATATAAAGTTCTCTCTGACTTATTGGTGGATATAATTCACGTGCCAGCAGTCTGGTAGAACTGTAACTCAGCAGACTGTAATCATCATGCAGCATCAGCTTTTCATCTGCTTTGGATCATGTCCTGTATTGGCAGAATGGAAGTAGCAACTTAACACACTATCATCTGTTTAAAGCACATTAAGGAGAGGTGAATGATTGGTGCATGCGATGTGCAGATAAAATGCTGCTTCTCTGAGTTTTGGCATGAGATACAGTAACAGAGCGGCTATGCCAGGAATTTCAGCACTGACATCTGACTGGAGCAGCTGTCATAGAACACACAGGTCTGCGCTCTGGTTTCTCAGTGTTTTTAAATGCATCACTGTCATCACAAAACATTTAAATAACAAACTAAGAGATGAGTTTTAGTTTTATGATCTACATAATAAAAACTTGGTAACTATTGATCTGTCAGAGAAATGTATCAGGTGATGTTAGAAGTTTCCGGAAGCCTCGAATCACAAGGTGTTGAAGGACTTTGGCCACTTCTACATTGCTGTGTCTTGTGAGAGATGCTTCTAAACCACAAGTCAGCCACAGAGACAGAGATGCACAGGTGACTTCTGCTTCTTCTCTTCAGGTATGGGGCTGAATATATTCTTTTGATCTTGCAGACAGAGCAGCATAACCTTATTTGCAATGGCGATATTGTCTATATGGCTGTCCTCTGCTTTTTAGCTTATGGATTTCTGTCCAATCCAATCCAATCCAACTTTATTTGTAAAGCACATTTATAACAACCAGGTTGACCTAAGTGCTGCACATTGACTTTCGGACAGATTATAAACACACGAGTAACAAAAACCAACATTTAAAACAAGTAACAAACTGGAAAATGAAAATGCAGAATACAACTCTCAAGCAGGTTTAAAGGCCAATGATTTAAAAATGTGAAGGCTGGGGGCCAATCTGACATGCAGAGGCAATTCATTCCACAGCCTTGGGGCCACGACTGAAGATGCTCGATCTCCCCTATTTTTGAGCTGCGTTCCCATGATGCATGAGTTTATAGAAAGATTCTCTGTTCAGACTTTAGATCTTGTAACTTTTTAAAACATTTTTAGAGTAGGGAATGTCTTTTAGCAACAATATAATCATATGTTGTAGCACACTGTTAGCCTGGTTGACACCAGACCCTTCTCAGTTGTAGGGCAAATCTCAAATTTGCCGGAAGTTCGTCAGGGTTTTTTCCAGGCTAGCACACAGTCATACTGAGTGGTAAATGTGCGTTTTGCTGGCAGGAATTCATAAACATTAACAGGGTCATTTGACTTTCAGTGTGACAGTCGGTTATTTAATAACTCAAATTTGGGTTAAGCCTCAGCTCCTAGTCAAAATGTTGAAAGAGGAAGAAAGAGTTTATGGATTTCATCTTTTCTGCTCTAAATGTGACAATAAGCTCCTCCAATCACACGATTCAGCATTTACAAGTCATATACTTTCTATTGCAAATCTTTTGTAAGCATTAATACACAATAATAATGCGATTCAAAGTTTCCTTATTTTTCCTTATTTTAGCTGCTGTTAGTGGGACTGCAATGGAGGCATTTGGCCTCAGGAGGACCCAGTCGCTGAGGAGTCTTTCTGGGGTTCAGGAGAGGTCATGGGTCATGCCAGCTCCCACCCGCTGGAACAGAAAGTCTGTGTCTCAGCTGGTGCAACAGTAAGTTCTGCACAATAGACTGTATGTGCACATTCACATAATCTCTAAGTATATGAATGCAAATCGTCGTCAGACCGATTGACATACACAAACAGCAATAAATACTGCTTTACTTTTACACACATGAGGAATGAAAGTTGAGCGTTAGTGCGTTGCTCAGTTTTTTTATTTATTCACTTTTACTGTTCACAAATTCCCATCTGATTCTTGGATTCAAATCAAAAGGGCTGTGGTTAATACATTTGCCACTAACTTTGTTAAAACAGTTACCAAAGCTCTGCTGACCTGAGGAGTATTGAAAAAGAGGAGCATAAACTTCAGGTAATACATCTTTTTCTTTTCCTATTTTCATCCTGAGTAATAAATGTGACAATCAGTAAATCAACAACACTGCCCCAAAACATGCTGAATTTAAATTTAAATCGCTGCTTTCAGGCGTCAGAAAGCTATGTGGATGGTCGATGGAGGAGGCTGGAGAGCGAGGAGAATGTGGCCCTGTGGGGAACCGGAAGAAGATCTAATCTGTCCAGGAGCCGCTCTATGGACTACCTCCCTCAGAAGAAGTCTTCAGGCACCAAAGCTCTGCGTGCCCTGTTTGAGTCAAAGGTCACCCTGCAGCAAAGCTTCAACAGCAGCCCTCGGCTCAACTCTGCTACCGACCGTAACACCGGAAGAGACTGCCCTCTGCAGGACTGGAGAAGTCACAACACCCCTTTAAAGAAAATAACCGTTCAGGTGTGTGATTTAAATACTAATTGTCACACCATTTACTACATGACTGTGCTCAGTGTTGCAATACTTGATTCTTTATATCCCAGAGTCAAAGCTCCAGCCTACAGTTAATTTAGTACATGGATGCTTACAATTAACAAACCAAACAAAATTGAACACCAGGCGCTTCAGAGAGAAACACATGCTCCCCTGGAAGCTGTAGCCACTCTGGCGTCACACATGTTTTTAAAAGAATTCTTCAACTCAGTTATCTTATTCGCTCTCTTGCCAAGAGTGCAATGTGACAACTGATGCCACTCTCATGTCTGTACACTAAATATGAAGCTAGAGCCAGCAGGCGGTTAGCTTAGCTTAGCCTAAAGCCTGGAGGCAAGGGGAAACTTCTAGCCTGGCTCTGTCCAAAGGTAACAACATCCACCTACCGGCACCTGTAAAACTGGTAACTAATTAATGTTATATCTCATTTATTTACCTGTACAAAAAAATTAATTTAAAATTAACTATTTGTGTAGAGAGTTGCATGCTTTAGTTTTACAGGTGCTGGCGGGCAGAATAAAAAAAAGAAAGTGGACATTTGACGGTCAGACATGACAGTGGTATCGATCTTCTCATCTAACTCTTAGAAAGAAAGCGAAATAAATGTATTTCCTCAAAGTGTCAAACTATTCCTACATACTGTAGTGTGCCACGAAACACCAAAATCAAACACCAAAAGCAGTTTTGTAACTGTCTTCACCACACAATATGTTGTTTGCCCACAGAGAACCGCGCAGGTGGAAGGAGGAAAGACCATGAATGGACTCCCAGAATCTTGTGAAAGAGTATCCAGATACTCACACGGTGAGCAGTGGTGCTGCATTTCATGTTTATAGTCAGTGAGATGTGATAGGGCCAGATGGGGTCGGTGCCGGTGTTCCCTCCAAGACATGAGATCACTGTTGTATTTTGGTGCCACAGTTCACAGTCAGTTGTTCTCACTTTATATAGGACTTTTGATAACTAAAAAACTAAGACCGTCGTCACTGATCTTTGAGGTGGTCAATGTTTGTGTTCCTGCTGGTTCTTTGAAATATGTATGTCGGTTGAGACATTAATACGTCAAAAACGGTGCTTTCACACATCAAGTATATCATTTGAATCTAGATAAAGTTACCAGAGTAAAAATGCCAGGATCCAGGCCTTGGGTATTTAAAGTGTCACCACGTACATCCTGACAGAGATGGGTAAACACTGACACCTGTGTTCTTTGGCCCTGGGAGTTGCAGGGAAACAGCTAAATAAAGACAAGGATGTAGCGGTGTAAATGCATAACTATGCGTTTGGCTTCAGGCTTAAGATAGGAGTGAGACTGTTGCTGATGGCTCTGAGCGTGACGCAGAGCTTGGCCCTCTCTGAGCCATTCGTACTTCGTACTTGACACTTTAACCCTGAGATGTGTCTATAGTGTGAATAAGACCCAGAGAGGAATGTGAGTGGACGTCAACAGTGTTTCTTGTAGAATTTCTGAGAATTATTGACAAAATGATTGTGTACTTTCTTAAACACAAGTGCAAATATTTTTAAAACCTCAGCTACAAATTACATTTCAAACCCTAGAAAATCCTCCTATAGTACAGTGGTTCTGGGGACCCCAGCTAAAAGAGGAAATTTAACAAAAATGTTCACTATAATTCCATCCATAATTAATTATTATTACTATTTTGGGTATGAGCTTGTAATGTAATAAAACATCTAAAAGCATAAATCCTATCAGATGGGGCGCCCTGGGACAAAATCTTCAAATTGGGGTCTGTGGTGTAATTGGTGTCAGTTTAGGGGTCCTTTGCGTGAAAAGGTTTGGGAAAGACTGCTAGAGTCTACTGGCACAATCTAGTAGAATAAATGTGACAATTCTAAAATGAAATAGTCAACTATCGGTGTAGCAAAATACAAACTTCAGTTTGTCTTTTTGTATCATGTCCCACCAATACAACCACTGACACACATACTGCAGGTCCCACCCAGTCCCCGTTATAGTGGGTGACAATGTAGCTATGGGAATGGGAGGTGTTAGGGTGCCCCAGTCCCTCAGTGACTAACAGAGGTGATTGACTCAGCCGAGTAGCAGCAGCCGCCAGCTCACCCTCCCAAAATAGCCAAAGTCTTCAACTGGGGAAGTGGGATCTGATAAAAATCAGCTGTCACCGAGGCCACAGGACTAAAAAGAGTTCAGTCACAGTGAACCGAGGAGCTGAGAGGAGCACTGACAGAAGAGACACATCACAGGGGCCATAAGAGTCAGTTATCCAGCACAGTGGAGATACACAGGGAAGTGACAGAGAACGACGCTGGATGGTATTTTAGTGAGTATCATGAGCATTAACTTTATTGAAATGGAGGAAACTGAGGCAAATGTGTAGCAAAAGTAAAAAGAAAAAATACATCATAATAATGGCTGAGAAAGCTACTTAAATCTATATTGCTTCTTTACTCTGTCTGATGTGATTGATCTGTAAGACGTGGAGTCAGCGGTGAATGTTCTTTGTGTTTATTTCAGTGGAACAATGTTCAAAATATTAAGTTAAAGCAAAGTTTAATATTATATTTTATATATATCGATGATAAGTCACTGAGAAAACAAACACTTTTTCCCAGATTAATTAAAAGGATAGAATAAATTGTTAAATCACAGACTTTGATCGAAAAAAAAAAAAGAATAGAAGCTTTGATGATCTGAATGTCATCTTGCTCTTATTTATGGCTTCACGAATGATATCAGAGGTCATCAATTGAAGTGTTGTGACTACATTGCTGGCATCTTCATTAAGTCTTAAGTGGCTATCAATTTTCAGCCCTTTATCCTTTGAAATGTTTGGAATGGGAGGTCAGACAACAGGATCACTCAGTCATTAGCTTTTCTTCTTTCTATCATCACAGGAGTGATGATGAATTATGAAATGAGAAGCAGCACTTATCTCATAAAAGTAATAAGGAGAATAACTTGTATTGCCTGTTGTAACACACAGTGGTGTGATGTGCTGTTTGGGGCCAGAATGAGCAGCCTTTTGGCATGCTGGTTTTCATTACAGTCTGTGAATGTGGCTGCAATCGCCGACAGCTGACGGTGGTGAAGGTGGTGGTAGTGTAGAACAAATACCAACTGCATTTCAGCATCATTTGTACAGCTGCTAGCGGCCCAAAACGCCCCCACATTACTGTGCCGCTAATAGCTCCTCTTCATTCCTGGAGAATGAACCCAGATCAAAGAGATGTCAGAAGAAATTGCTTTGAAAGAGTGGGAATCACAGAGAAAGGTATCAAACGTCAACGAAGCTTTGAGTCATTTTTGATTTGGTAACAACTGGAGTTCACATATCCGTATTTTACAAGCTATTGAGACAGTGAGTGTGTTTGTGAGTGTACAGCGATGATAAGTGGTGAAGTTGACCCCCTCAGTTGGAAGTGTAAGGGCGGGACACGCACGGCACTCAGTTGCCTCATTCTGTCTGCTCACCCATCTATGAAAATAGTTTAAGTCCGGACTCGTGAGAGGCGCCAGCTTGCTGGTCCATCGTTTTGTCCCGCGAGGGATTAGTGTTTGAAAAGGGGAGGTGTGTTCAAATGTGGCCATTAGTTACAGCTGGATGGCCTGTGCAGCACTCTGGGCTGTTGACCTCTGGCCATATTGTTCACAGTGCTGTTGTTGTTGAAATACTTTCTGAATTTAACACATTCTTTACTCAAACTAATCAACTGTTTTTCTGCTAATATACTGAGGACATTTGCTTTTTTCAATCAATCAAAGACGTTATTATTGCGGAGTGAAACAACCAGGTGAACTAACGCACACCAAGTTGAGATCATTTCCATGTTTTTCATGGGGTCAGCCAGGCGCATTCCTTTGGTCAGGTGTTGATGGTTTGATGGCAGAGAGCTCACACAAACAATGTGCAAACAATCTGTGTCACTCCAGCTGAGCTAGCAGTTGCTGTTTTTTATCTTCTTCTTGTGCGTCATGGTCTGTCCATGGCATGCATGTTGGCATGTTTGGTGATAGTCTCAGGCAGTAGGCAGGCTGTGTGGGCCTATTTGTCTTGTCAGGTACTGCGATCAAAGCCTTTGTAAACTCAACTGTTTGTTACAATGTTTGTCTTTAGCACAAAAAATCATTTTCATTTAAATAATAAGTGCCCCAAGCTACTCAAAATCCCCGTAAGGATGCCTTGTGTTGCAGATGGAATAGTTTCCACAACTTAACAGGGAGCTGCGGCAGTGATAATAGATAAATATATACCCAGTGTTATCAGGAAACATGTTGCTGGCACTAGACACACACCACACTTATTCTGGGATACATCTGAGTCCTACTTTTACAAGTGTGTGTCAATAAATCTAAACTAGCAAAAGAGATACCATCCAAGTTTTATTTTTTTTTACTTCAGTTATTGTTATCTTAGTGAACAAACTATATAAAAAATATAAATATTGTTGGTAGATATATTGGATTCATTTTTTTTTTCTATTGCAGATGACAAATATAGTCCATCACTGACTAAGGGGGGCACGCCAACAAGACAAAGCAGAGACAGGATATCTATTTCCTCCTCAGTGAGAGACAGATCAGCTCTCTATCTGACAAGAGCAGCAGCTATCGACTCCACAGGAGGCTCAACACAGCCAGTGAGTTCCTGAAATGCCTTTCATTCCTTCCCACACACTGTGGTCAAGGGCTTTTATGGGAATGACCACAATGCTCTGCTTCAATGGGAGCAACTCAACATTTTACAATACATCAAATGCATACTTTAAATGTATAGCACATGTGCAGCACAGTGATAATATATACTTTTACAGAAAATAATGCAACTTACTCATGTTTCAAACTGATCTAAATCACATTTTATTTGTCCGTTTAACAGGAATTTGCCAGTACTCCTGGATCAAGAGTGAAAAACAGTAAGGTACTGTATAGTTCACTTTGCATCCTTTACTACAGTATGTGGGTGCTGTTAGTTTGTGTGCTGTGTAACTGTGTTACTCTTATTTAGCTTGTATGACTAAAGACCCAGTTAACCTTTGACCCACAATTAAGAACTCAAGAAGCAACATAATAAATTAGTAACATATAATGACATTAACAGTTAGATAAAAGACCTTCAGAACACACCCTTATGTTCAGTACCATAGTTGTTTCCTATGGCCTCAGCATTATAATCAACAGACAATGATTAGTAATGGGTTTCAGGTGTAATGTCAATGTCAGGCTACTGTGCAGTGCCAACAACAGGAGAGGATCAGGGGTTTTGACTCACTTTTGTTGAGTCAAAGACCAACATTAGTATTACTGTCTGTCATACTGACAGATGAACAATGTAGTCTGAAAGTAAAACTTAAAGTGCTCATATTATGCTTTTTGGCTTCTTCCCTTTCCTTTATTGTGTTATATCTTTTTTTTGTGCACGTTATAGGTTTACAAAGTGAAAAACAACAGAAAACACTGTTCACAAACTGCTCCAAACAGCTCTATTACTTCTTTGACGAACGTGGGTCACTTTGTAACACACATTATAATGTTCACCTACCTGCTAGCGTGGCATGCCCTCATACTCTGCTTCTGACTGGCTAGTAGTCCTTACCTAGCTATTGCGAATGTGCGCCTCCCAAAAAAGATGGAACAGAAGTGCAATGCCTCACTCTGTAGCTAAAACAGAGAGCTCAACACACAGGGTGAAAAGAGGAGCTGCAGCAATGTGTAGTACAACAAAAATATGGTGTTTTTTGAAAATTAAACCTGATATAACCTCTAAATACAATTATGAACCTGAAAATGAGCATAATATGAGCACTTTAAAGCTGTTATAATATAATCAAAATTCTATATTAACAATGGTTTGGCTTTTTTTGGTTCAGTCACACGTGTTTTCAGCTGCAGCAGGCAGATGATTCTAACAAAAAAGATCTAATAACCGACTGTTTACCTGCCCAGCACTAAACAGACACAATTAGCAACCAGCTAGTGAACAAAGTGAAGCATTTAGTGGCCAAAATAATATCTACAATATTTACAAAGGCAGACATTTAGTAATTAATGTAACTTAGTTCACTTACAGTATACAGTAGATTAGGTGTCTGTGTGATGTCTGCTTACTAATAGCTATGAAGTGTTTTGTTAACCCTGGTGTGACAGAGGATGGTTTGCTGTGAAAAACATCAAGCGAGCATAGACAAAGGTAAATATGCTTAACTTGCTAAAATGCATGCCATTCTAATATTTGCACGCCATAACTAATATTGTTTTATACTACTGAAATCTGACCATTTTAATCCCGTCTGTCTTTTATTTAAAGATGGCTGAAGCAGCCAGGAAAATCACAGTTTCACAATCATCTCATGATGAAGACGACCTGTCTCTCCCCCCACCTCCTCCTGTACCACCTAGACCCCTCGACTATGAAGGGCCTTCAGCATTAAGTAGCCTCCCCCTGCCTCCATCGAAAGAAACCTTTTCCACGCTGTACCAGCAACGGCAGAAGAGTGAGCTAAAGAGGCTCTTTAAACACATCCACCCAGACCTAAGGGCAAGTCTCGATGACGCCGTGGACGATGAGATATTTAAGGCAGTACAGTCAGAAAACTCTCAGGCAGCGGACGCAGCTTATCAGTGTGAAGTGCAGTCTATGAGGTGGATCTTTGAGAATTGGACTCTGGACAATATTGGGGATCCTCATGCAACCAAGAAGCTGCTGGATGATGAGGAGTTAAAAGGTGGAAACGTCAGAGGCACCTCCTCAATGTTTGAGCACTTTGACAGCGCCCAACAAATGTCTGCTAAAAGACAGACTTCTGTCAAAGGGGATGTGAGAACATCAACATGGCTGTTTGAGTCCCAGCCCTTAGATTCTCTAAATAAATCAAAGAGAGAAGAGGGTGAATTGGTCGAAGCAGTGCTGAAAGAACCCATCCAGCCAGGAAATGTGACAGGGGCTCGGCTGCTTTTTGAGTCTAAACCATTGAGTGACTTGGGACGCTGCAACTCCATAGAAGGACATAGCTTCCTCAAACTGAGATCTGAGCTTCAAGAGCAGAAAGGAGATGTTCAGAAGACTGTAAAACTATTTCAGACACAACCTTGCTGTGCTATCAGTGACAACAGTGGCAATATACATGAGATTAAATCCATCTGCAGGGAGGAGATCAACAGCAGCAACATCAGTACTGCCCGTTGGCTTTTTGAAACCCAGCCTTTGGACCTGAATAATAAGGGAACTGATGGTGTGAAAATAATTCGGGGTATATCTCTGGAAGAGGGGCACAGAGGAGGAGTTGACCAGAAGAGGTGGATGTTTGAAACTCAGTCATTTGAAACAATACAAGAGGTCGTGGGTGTGGACAAGTTTGAAGGAACGGTGGTTGAATGTGCAGAAGAGGCCGATGTCGTGAACAAGAGGAAGCTCTTTGAGATGCAGCCCTTGGCAACACTAAAAGGAGACTCTGCAGAAAAGCCTTTGGAAAAGGAAGACATTATTGCAGGAGATGTCAAGACTTCTCTGTGGCTGTTTGAAACCCAACCCATGGAGACCCTTAGTGATAGCTATGAAGTTGGGCGTTTGAAGAAAGTTACCCTTTCAGCTGACGAACAAGGAGAAGTAAAAGGCAAAAAACAAATATTTGAGAGCTGCAGTATTCAAAAGAACACCTCATTCAAGGAACAAGCGATTGAAAAGGGCGATGTTAAGGGATTCAAACATCTTTTTGAAACAATTCCTCTGAGCAAAATTGCTCATTCTGATGAAGAGATTATTGAGGAGGAAAAATCTATTGCAGCAGGAAATGTAAAAGGTAACAAAGCAATGTTTGAGACAACTCCTTTATATGCAATAAAGGACAGCTCTGGAAACCTCCATACGGTTACAACTGTCAGCCGAGAAGAATTCATCAAGGGGAAGGTCCAAAACTATAAGTGGATGTTTGAGACCAAGCCTTTAGACAAACTTGCAGAGGGAAAAGAAAATGTTGAGGTAATCAAAGGCATTACCAGACAGGAGGATACGATGGGCGATGTCAAGATGGCAAAATGGCTTTTTGAAACCCAGACAATAGATGGGATACATTCCAAGTTCAACCAAACAGAGCAAGATGCTTCTGTTGAAGAGGAGCATTGTAAAGGTGATGTCAAGAACTGTAAATGGTTATTTGAGACACAACCAATGGACATTTTGTATGACAAATCAGAAAAAGTAAATGATAAAGAAGCCATTGACAATACCAATGTCAAGTCCATTACTTGGCTTTTTGAATCGCAGCCTCTAGACAGCATCAAAGATGGCGAAGAGTACAATTTGAAGCTTTGCAACACCATTCAGGATTCTGTCAAATCGGAGGTTGGTGTTCAAACAGTCAGACATGTTTTTGAAACAGAAACCTTGGATAGAATAAGAAAGGAGGCAAATTCTGAACACGATGTGAGATGTGTCAGCCAGGTCAACTTTCAGTCTGGAGATGTCTCACGAGTCAAAGAACTTTTTGAATCCCAGTCCCTTGATGCAATAGGATCAGAAATGGTGCCATCTGATGAACAGAACCAAGACAAACACCTCGAAAAAGGTTCCGTACACAAATTTACTTGGATGTTTGAAAACTGTCCCATGAACCAGATCAATAAGGACAATGAGGATGCAAACATTCAAAGAGTCAGTGGTGCAGAGAGTGGTGATGTACACAACAAAAAGTTTATATTTGAAACCTCCACACTGGACAAAATCCACAACCAACCCCTTGAACAAAGGTCAGACTCTGTGGAACAGCCTGTGAGCAATGTTGACGTCAAGTCGAGCACCATGATGTTTGAGTCCCTGCCGCTGTACGCCATCAGAGACAAAGAGGGCCAGTTTCATGAAGTTACAACTGTGAAAAAAGAGGAAGTAATGACTGGCGATGTAAGAGGAGCAAGGTGGATGTTTGAGACAAAACCCCTTGACGCCATCAAGGCAGAGAATGAAGTTTACGTGATCCGAGCTGTTACCCAAGAAGATGTCAAGAAAGGAGATGTCAAATCAGCCAGATGGAAGTTTGAGACACAACCTTTGGACTCCCTTACCAGCCGAGATGAGACCTCTGTCAGGATCCTTGAAGACTTGGGAAGCACTAATGTGCAACTCAATAAACAGATATTTGAATCTGATCAATCATCCCAGAAGTTCATGCGAATGGTTAGTGTCACTGATGTCCAGCATGGTGATGTCAGGACCTCTACCTGGCTCTTTGAGAATCAAACTATTGACAGTCTGAAAGGGGAACCTCAGGAACAAGGTCTTGTAAAAACGGTCCATAGAGAAGACAGCCAGAAAGGAGATGTGAAACGCTGCACTTGGCTTTTTGAATCACAGCCCCTGGACAAGATCAAGGAGCCTGAGGATACCTCAGTGCAAGGTGCTGAGGAGGAAATACCTAAATCTGATGTGAAGTGCACTACCTGGCTCTTTGAAACCACTCCGCTGGACAAAATTGCTGCCAACAGTGTAGCTGACACCCTGTCCTATCTTTACCATATGACTTTTGTTCACTCAAGCGGCATCATAATAGAAGCAAATGAGAATAGAAATGTTAACATGGCAAAATATCTGCTTGAAAGCAATAGTGTGCAAATCCAGAATGAAGAGGTTGTTGGGGGAAACATCAGGAACATCATGATACAACTCTTACTCAAACCAACCCTAAAGCCCCAAGTTAGTCTACTTAGAGAAGTGGAGAAGGGTAACGTGAATACCACAGTAGTAGAACTTCCAGTCTACCAGACAGCCACAACTGTCAACCTCGAGAGGGATCAAAGAATGCAAAACATTGCCCAGATGATCAATGAATTGCTTGTCCAAGATAATGATTTGAAAAAAGGAATCATAATGCAAGAGACTGCAGGGGGGCAAGCAGAGATGTCAGTTTATTCACTCATCTGCAATTCTGAAACCAAAACCGAGAGTCACGTTATAGAGAAGGGAGACATAAAGTCTACGATTGGAAATCTGTTAGCTACTGCCAATAGTCAGAGGACTGCAGCGTCATGTAGAGTGGATGAAAATGAAAAGGGAAATGTGAATCTCTACAAAAGTTGCATTGAGAAAGGAGATCTGCACTATCTAAAAAGTCTTCATACTGAGGCAACAGGAGATGAAGTTGATCACCGCCTTCTGGCTGAGGAGCACATTGAAATAGTTCAGGGCGATGTGAAGGAAGCAAAGAGAAGTCTCTGTCAGCAAAAAGAGCAGGTAGAGCGAACCATTTCTGATGTTTTACCAGGGGATGTAAAGAACACCAAAAAAGTTTTTTCGTCTGAGTACTCTCTTGGTGTTGAAAACTGCGCTCCAAAGGAAGAAATAATCCCTGGGGATATCTTATCAGCAAAGCAACAACTTGCAGTAAAGCAACCTGTCATGGTGGAAAAAGAGGAAATAGTGGCAGGGGACATCAAGGCAACACTACAGTCATTAGAACGCGCAAAGCAACAGAGCATGTGTGTGGAGCGGGAGATCATTACACCTGGAACTATCTATGACATGAACTTGTCAGGTCCTGAAATAGAAGGAAGCCAAGCACAAAAAGAGGTCATTATATCCGGAGATGTGAAAGCGGCTAAAAAGTCCCTTGAAATGGCTAAGCAGCAAAGCCTGCAAGTGGAGCGTGAAGTCATTGTCCCTGGAAAAATATACAACCTGAATGTCACAGCACAAGAGGAAAGCTCCTCCACAGTGATGCAATCTACATGTTCGTCTTCCTCCAGATGCCAGCAAATCAAGACTTATCCAAAGGTCAGTGATGCAGATAAAGATAAGGAAAGCCATGTTTTCTTTGAGGCTTGTCAACAAAGTGCAGTTATAGTCAGTAATTGTGCACCAGAATCACTGCCACCTTTTGTAAGCTGTGAGTGTAATGGTCAGACAACTGAAGATGAGACAGAAGAAGTTACCAGAGGAGATGTGAGGGCAGCTATTAAGTCTCTGCAGAGTTCATCAACAGAGCAGAAGCTCCTAGATAAAGAAGATATTGTAAGAGGTAATGTCCAATTGGCTTTGCAGTCTCTTGAGAAGTCTAGCGTGAATGTATCCAAAGGAGACTATAAAGCTGCAATGATATACAGGAATTCAGGGAAGGCTTGTTCAGGGAGGAGCAAGACTGTTCACAAGCAGTGTGTTGTGGTGTCTATGCCTCCATCTGACACAAAATTGTCTCCTTCAATTTCAGTAACGTGTGAAGGACAACCATCCATTACAACACCCAACCCTGTAGCAAATGGAAACTCTAAATCATCCAGCTCTGTGAGTGTAACTCCACCTCCACTTCCCCAAAAGACAAGCGAGAAACCAAAGGAGCAGAAGCCAGCTTTGCCGCCAAAGCCAAAATGGACGAAATCAGTAGTTGTAAAAAAACAGAATATTTTAGCTGCACCTGAAGTCGCTTGCACCATTAAAGACAACATAAAAAGCACAGTGATTCCCCCCAAACAAAGCCAACCGTTTCCTAGGCCCTCTCCAGGTAAACAACAAGAGACCACAACACATGACATAATCATTAAAGAGACCTTACATGAAACATCCCACCAAAACTGTACTGAAACATCCCAAGACTCAAATCAAACAAGTGAACGTCTACCATCGCACTTAAAGGCTCAGGAAACTAAGGAGAAAAAGAAAACACTTACAGAGAGCAAATCGAACTGCCCAGTAATGATGTTGAACAGCACTGACGTTGAAATGGAGAGAAATGTAATACAGAAAATCAATGCAGCTGAGGAGATACAAATGTGCATGCAGAATTATGCAGAAGATGGTAAACATGAAATGAGCCTGAGCTTGCAGGCTGCTCTACAGAACTTTGAAAGAAAGGAAAGTGAGGGTTGTCCTTTGTTGTCTAAGAAGGTAAAAGTGATAAATGATAATGGTAGTGACCATAAACAAACCAAGAAAACTACTGCTCAACAACACAAATCACCTCCCAAGGAAGAAGACAACACTAATGACGCACAGCAAACATCAAAGACCAAGAGATGCCATGTACAGCAAAATGACCTCAATGAAAAGCAACCCAAACTCCAGGATAAAGTTGTTTTAAGAGAGAAGAAAGTAAAGGAGACAGATGATGAAAGACGACAGAGGCTTTCTGTCCACAAGGAGGAGATCATGAAGGGAAATGTGAAAGCGGCCATGGAAATTTTTGAAAATTTGAAGAAACGAGAGGAACTTAAAGGAATCCTTTCTCAAGTGCAAGAGATAGAGGGAGAGACCAGCAGTGCAGACGTTAGCTCCTTTAAGACGTTATACGAGACTGTCCCTGCTTGGATGGGTACACCAAGTGGAAATGCAAAGCAAAGTAAAACAGAGGAAAAGAAAGTTGAGGTAGAGACACAGGACGATGATCTAGAAAGCGTTTCCTCAGTTGAGACTGCATTTGAAGATCTGGAAAAGGCAAGCAAGGAAATAATGAATCTGAAGGAACAAACATTGGCAAAACTTCTTGACATCGAAGAGGCAATTAAAAAGGCTCTGTACTCCGTCTCCAATCTGAAATCTGAGGCTGACATTGCAGGGTTGTCAGGACTATTTGATGAATCTTTGAAATCTGAGCAAAACCTTCAACCCACCAACAACATCAGGAAAATAAGTATTGTGTCCAGCAAGGCCAAGTCAGGTCAAATCAAAGAGGTGTCTGGTGTGAATATGCAAACAGTTTTAGATTCAAGTCCTTCTAAACAGGAAGTGCGCAGACAAGTCTCCAACAAGCCACTCATCAGACAGTCCTCTTCCCAGTCTTCCCCGTCATTCATCTCCATTCACTCAGCTGCTAGAAAGCCTGCCGAACAACCAAAGTCACCCATGTCAACATTTAAACCAAAAACGGAGGGGAATTCTCAAAGTTGCCATGATGCAAAAAGTGATTCGGGACAGGAGTCTGCTGCTGCTGAACCCTCAAAGAATGGTCTCAGTCCTGCACAACGCAAGGTCAGCGTGCTCGAAGTGAAAACTGTTCCAGAGCAACCAGCAGGAATAGTTGGCACAAAGACTGTTAGTGAAACATACGAAGAGACCGATGGCTTTGGCAATGTATTTGTTTCTTCTGTGACTTCAACAGTTGTCACCAAACAGTCTGACAGTAAATCATCAGCACTGTTTGAAGTTGTCGGGAGTCCAGCCAGATACGAAGTCATGACATCCCCATTAATTCGAAGATCTGGTCGCACTTTTGAAGATAAAGTGTTGAGCAACACCAACAAGGAAGGGACGGTGTTTGTAACATTTAGCCAACCAAATGAAAAGCACTAAACAAGACAAGCAGTGCGTTTCCCCACTTCTTTAATATTAGGAAAGCAGTTATTCCATTTGTGTATTTATAACATGTTTTTATGAAAAGGTTTTGTTAGTCGTAAAATTGATCTTATGAAATCATGAAAATGTTGATTTTATACTGTAACCACATAACCACATGTGTTCTTGTATTAAAGCTAAGCATACAGGTGATACTGTATGATTTGTTGTGTAAATTGTCAAATAAATAAAAGATGTGATTGTCATTCTTTGTACTGGTCCCACATTATTATTCCATAACTTTTAAAACCTAAAGTGAATTAAATATTCAAAAGTTATAGCAACATCAATAAACATTGATGCTGTAATACAGGCGGTTTAGCTCACAGTCACAGAATTTACAAAAGGTTCACCTCCTTATACATATTTTCTAAATGAACAGAGAAAAGTAAGCTTGTATAAAGGAATAGTTTTTAACAGTTTAACCTCACCTCTAAAGCTCACTAATTAGCATGTTACATCTTGTTTTTTTAAAACCACAATTTTTCTTTTTACGGGGGGATATGTGCTGGACTACTTAATGGCTGGGAAGAGTTGCCAGGCAACAAGACTCCAGGTCCATGTCAAACCATTCCTTAAGGTAGCAAAATAAATATTCTTAAAATCGTTCACCCAATGATAGCTGCTATTGTGTGTTTATATCACGACACACTAGCCCAATTCTGGATACTTGACTGAATTTGAAGTTTTAAATCTCAACTGACAAATAAGTGTTACTATAATGGCACATCCAGTACTCTAGTCCAGTAGGTCCAGGACACGGTTAGCGTAGCTTAGCTCAAATACTGGAAACAGCCCCCATCAAAAGAGAAAAATATGCCTTAAACTATAATAAATCAATCCAATACAAATAAATAAATACAAATAGGACATAAAGGCCAAATGAGATGAAATGTTTAACATAAAATACCTTGACCTGAATTTGTTTTATCATCATAGTTCGGGTCACCTGCCAAAGATATGTGTTCCGCCTGTTTGACACCTGTCTATCCAATGGAAAAAATGGTGGCCAATAAACTTATCCTGCACAACAACTGTTTCTGCTGTAAACACTGTAAGAAGAAGCTCAGGTAAGATATTTTGCACATGTATGATAAAATTACTTAACAGCTGTAAAAAAGGATTTTCAACCTAATCAATACTACAAATAACTAGATTGAAAATTTAAATCATAATTGGCTAACTTTTATTTTTTTTTAGAAATGACATTATGATTATTATTAATCTCCAATGCAGTGATTCATTTACAGCTGATCTAGCACAAATAACAAATCATATGACAAATTAAACAAAATCTGATTTTCATTTATTGTTTTATATTACAAAAGACTTTGTTTCACTTCATTGCAGCATCCACAACTATTCATCTCTTTATGGAGAGTTCTACTGCATTTCTCACTACCAACAGCTTTTTAAAAGATCAGGAAATTATGATGAGGGATTTGGCCACAAGCAACATAAGGACCGCTGGCTTCAGAAAAAGAAAGGCATAAATGAGCCAGATGCTGCGCCCAAACTGACAAAAAGCAACATAAACACGTCTAATGGCTCCAGAGAGTCCTCTGCTGGTGTGCTTGTTAAAAAGTCATCTGCAAGAGAGTTAGGACATAACAGTGGTGCTGATGTTAAGGGCAAACTAAAAATGAGCTGGCCACCAGAGAAGAAGAGTCCTGGGGTTAATCCAGCACAGCGAACATATGTGAAAAATAAAATATCTGACATTGGGAAGGCATCTTCTACTTCAGAGCATTACAAAAGTGACAACAACCAATTAAAGATCAACCGTGGTGGAGAAATGAAAGATAAAGTGAAGACGTTGTCAAGCTCCTTTGTTTTAGGGGTCAAGAAACAGTCTCAGACAACAGCTTATAACTCATCTGACAAGTTGTCCTCAGAGGAAACAAAACGCAGGAGTGAACCAACCAAAGACAACATCTCCCCGACAGTGCTTAGCTTTTCTTTGCCCTCCTTAGAAAAAGGTCTTACTGTCACAGACCAGAAAACCGGAAAGAAAAATGTGGCTCCCACCTCAAAAACAAACTACAATCCAACATCTAACAGGCTGGATGCTTATCCAAATAAAGCTAGGAAGTATGTGCGGTTTGCTCCACATGTTGATGTAGCTCAGTGTGATCTGTCCTCTCAAGTGACCACAGAGGCCAAAGGTGAAGAGCAGAGTATGCAGCTTTCAGACCAAACGGAACAGAGCAAAGTTAATAAATCCAAGGATATAAAAGATGTCAGTGACAAAAATAACTTTGATCACTTGTCATTTGAGTTAAGCAAAGAAGAACAGAGTGAAAGTGTGGTGAATCTTGAAATACCTGAATATAAAAGCCGTGGAGAAACAAGCAGTACGTCAAACCAAGAGCCTGATGTTAATATGGAGAGCAGTCGAGAGGTCCCAGAGACTGATATCAATGTTCTGAATGGAGTCGTGGACAAAGTTGAGGAATCACTTGATACTCAGAGTTTCACTGAAACTTTTAATTCAACTCAGGATGTTGTGAAACACCAAGAGCCATCTGAGATATGCCAAGTCATTCCAAGAAACTCTGTCAACCGGTGTGAATCAGAAAGACCAAGTACTCCACACAGTCCTGCAGGACATATGGCAGAAGAAGAGCCCAGTCTTGAGAGAAATAAAAATCAATTTGATAAGACAGCAGATGACCAAGAAAGTGGCATACCGGCAAGTCAGAAGAAGCCTGTTGCGAGGGCAAATTCTTTGAAGGGTTCTGCAAAGCAGGCTGAGAAGGCAAAAGTTAAACTGGGATCATGGTCCAAAGGAAAAAGTCCTTTGTCAAAGCTCTTCACATCAGGTGGAAATGACAAAACAAACAAGGTTGAACCAAAAGATGCCAAAAAGGCAGATGTCAAACCTAGTGGTGGACTCTTAGGAAGACTGTTTCAGTCATCCTCGGAGAAGGCTGAGGACATCACAAAATCAGCTCCGCAAGATGAACAAAATGACAAAACACATGATGATGACAAAAAGACAGAGGAGGTAAAGGAGGCCGTTACAAAAGAGATGCAAAAGGAGGGTGACAAGTCTCAAGTCCCACCTCAGGAACAAGAGGCTTTGGAGCTCATAGAGGAGAAGTCCCATTCTGCTGAGCCCAACACAATGGAGAGTGACAACACAAGTGTGGCTGTAAGCAAACCCACAGAGCCGTCCAACCTGCTCATGACAACTGAAACACAAGATGACCTAACAGCTCCAGAACAAACTGATGATCAAGAATTACATTCACAAAGCAATGGCCTGTCTGTAACTGATCCTGAAAAAGCCGACTCTAAAGATCTTCCCATTACTGTGCAATCAGTGAATCAAGCATCTGAGGAGTCGACCAATCATTTAATAGCTGAGAAAAGCGGTGAAGAAGTTTTGAGGGCTCCATTTAATGAGGATATTTTTGGGGACAGTGTCATTTCAGCCCCTGTTGACCCATTGACCATTCAGAGAAATACTGATGAATCTGTTCAGCCAAATGAGCTGCTTGATGCATCAGACGCAGGAGGAAGAGACGTATGCAGCGGAGAGCTTCTTGATCTCAACCGAGATTCCTCTAATCTTTTTGATGCAGACATTATTGTGAACAGCCCCAGTGATACATTTTCATCTTCTTTCAGTGAGACTGAAGCTGCTCTCACTGATACTTTTAGCCTGCTTGACTCTCCACCAATATCGACTGAGAATGACGTGATGCTTGGCCTGACAGATCAGCTTATTGTCCCTGATTCAGCACCCGTTAACCAAGATGAGGATCAAACCTCAAGTCCTTTCGGTGCAAACAGCCAGACAGGAGAGCAGGGTGCAGACCTCGACATATTCGGCTTAAACAACGTTCTGTTCACTCAGCCACCTACTGTTAATGTGCCTCATCAAGGAGGAGCAGACGCTTCCTCAAACCAACTGTCTGCCATTCCTGATGACATCTTCGGAGATAGTGATGTGTTTAAAGTGCTGCCATCCACCCCAGCTACTTCTAGCTCATTGAATGATTTCCTTGGTTCAAATACATCTTCTACAGCCGCTCCTTCAGCTCAGGCAGATTTTTTTGCTGATGACATATTTGCATCAGAACCACAGCTGCTGCCAGTGTCTGAGCCAAGTGATGTAAATGTATTTGTGGATAGTCTTTTAGTGTCTGACAACAACAGCACTGAGCAGTCAGCAGAAAACGCTGTCACAAAGAGTAGCTGGATGGATGATTTGCTTGGGTAAAAGCAGGACTGTGTTTAAGTGATTGAATACAACAACTTGGAATGTACAATGATATCATATTAAGACGTTTTTTTAAAAGCACTTTTTAAGTGCATGGATATGATTACCACTTCACATTTATTGAGTTAAAAACACAACTAATGTTGCTTTCTTTCACTATTGCATTTTATTCAGAAATCTGCATCAAACACACTGTAACATAAATCTAATTTCAAGTTTGTGTGGTAAATCCAGTGTGTGTTACTGTTTACATTAAAGATGCAAAATCAATTTTATGACATGATATAATTAGATTTTCTTTCATACGTTCACATTAAGAGAGGCAAAGGATGTTTGCTGAATAACTGTATATTTTAAAGTGAGTTTTCATGAATAAATAGTTAATGAAATTAAAGACTCAAGAGTAATAACTAGGTGTAATGTGACTATGAAATATGAAATTTTGACAATACAACTGTAAATATTCTGATATGAAAATGCTGAGTTCTGAATGTATTGTTTCATTATTAATAATGATTAATCGATAATAAAATTACACCCTTGAGCACTGTGGTACTTTTGTTTGATGACCCCTTTAAGTTGAACTAAATGTGACTATGACATTGTATTACATAGTTAATACTAAAGTCCAGGGCAACCCTTTATTTTAGGAGGCTCTAAAAGCAATAGTTTGACATGGTGCCTTCACACCTGTTTGGTTCAGTTAAAATGAACCCTGATGTGTATGCCCAGTTCACTCTGGTGCGGTTTGTTTGTGGTGTCAAAGCCAATGGACCAATCACAGCATTTTCTGATGGTAGGTATGTTACATTTAGCAAGATTTTACAAGCTAAGCTGTTACATATAAGTACATCTGCTGACCGTGAAGTGTTAAGGAAGTGATCTTATAATTGATCTGTATACTGTAAGCCATGACACACTCACACACACACACACACACACACACACACACACACACACACACACACACACACACACACACACACACACACACACACACACACACACACACACACACACACACACACACCACCAACTTTATGACTGTATTATGACTGGTTGTGACCCTATCACGGTGACAGACATACAGTATCACCTGGTGAAGTACTACTGCAGTAGATGTCTCCCAGGATCACATTTTGCCATGATGACACACACAGACTCACAGGGTAAAAACAATAGCCTACTAGCGTCGCTGTTGTGGCTGATAATAACAAATGTCCACTTGTTACTCATTACTTACATCAGTGACTATGGTGGCCTCATACATTGTGTTGTAGTACACCCAAATATCTTTCCTCTTTAGTTTGTAGATAAGCTTTAAATCTTAAATGTCTTTATAGTTTGTAGTATAAATACTTTATTCCTTCTTAGTATGTAGACAAGTAATGTAAGGCTTTTAACTATTTGATACCTTCTTCACTTTTTTTGAAAAAGTATCTAATGAAAGAAAAATAACGGTAAGTATTCACACTCAGTGACTCTAGAATTTTTTTTTTTAAAACAAATCATAAAACAACAATGTGAACAAGACATTTCAGTTAATCTAGACTTTACAAAATATTTAGGTATCAAATAAAAGTTTTTTTTCTATTGCTAAAGACAGTGGGAACAACTGGAGCCACATGTCCACAACTTTACAGTCTGCACAACAGCAGTTCATGTGGACCAAACTCTAGTTTGTTTTTCATTGCTTGAACACCGTTTTCAAACTCTACACACTTATCCCATGACTTTAACCACAACGGGCACAACTGTGGACTGTTGATCTACAGCAGTTTGTTCAAATTAACACACTGCTGTCAAAACTGTTAACCACACACTCAAAGATTTCAGGTAGGTGCCTATCAAACACTGCTGATTGAAATTGGTTTCTTGTTTTAGACTTGTTAGTGAACACATACTGTATATACAGCATATAGGGAAAGCTCATAAAGCCTTTTTTTGGAAAAAAAGAAATGAAACAGTTATGCATTGTACCGTTTGAGAGAAACAGTGAACAGGTAAAAAAAGCAAAGATACCAATATGTCCAGTTAAGATGTCTGAGGTTACATACACAGTTGTGAAAATGTGAAAAACACTTTCTTTACGATAGTAAAACTGCACACTTTTTTTTTTGTTTTTCACAAAGTAATGGAGGTGGAAGCAATGGGAACACCACAGTCATTTGTATTTATAGATCATGTAGGTTCATGAAAAAAAAGTTGTAAAACTTCTGAACCATTACGTACCTTTAGTTTGTAACATTTCCAGTAATTATGTAAATGACTACAGACAAAATATATATATATATATATATATATATATATATATATATATATATATATATATATATATATATATATATATATATATATATATATATATACTGTAGGTAAGCAAACCATTCATGCTTGTTTACCTCAAAACCTTTTATAAAATAAAAAAGGACAGAAAAGTGTAAAGTCACTTAAATCATACAAACTGTAAAGATGAAAAGTTAGTATGTTCTGTATTGGTGTTTGATGCTAGTGTTTTGACTAGTTATCTAGATGAGGATTGTTCATAGTGTCTGGCTGCACTGAGCCTGTTTTGAGACATGTGTGAAGAGTTGTGTTGCTTGGAATGAGTTTTGCAGGAGATGAGAACTGTTTAGCTCAGGTAACTGTTGGTAATGCAGACCGTAGCTAGAGTTTTAGACATGTGGCTTCAGTGCCAGTTATGACTTCATGACAAGGTCTTCAGGGTTTACTGACAATATTCCATTCCATCTGGTTTTTGAAGACTTTCTACTGTGTTCATTTTCCAATGTTTCACCAAGTGGATTCTTAAATTGATTATGTCAGTATATCAACTGAATGCAGTTAAAACATGTATTAGATGTGTGACACGAACGCACGTTACACTGACTTCAGCCACTAGAGGTCAGGAGTGCACAGTTTTAAAGTGATTATGTTAATTAGTTATGTTATGATGATGATGATGATGATGATGATGATGATGATGATGATGATGATGATGATGATGATGATGATGATCTCACATTCTGCACTTATTTGAGTGATGTTCAAGCCAAGGTTTCATATCTACTGAACTCTTGAGGCTGAAACTAGTGGAACAACTTTCATTTTATAGCACCTTTTCATAAAAGAAATGCAGGACAAAGTACTTTACAATAAGGAAATTACATGAATGAGGGATAGAATGCCATAATTAATGGAATAAGTAAGTACGTATTTTACCTTGAGTGCACTCTCTACCAATTCAAGATGGTACGTTTTACAAGTAGCCTAGTAGTAATATGTGTATCAGCTTTAATAATACTGTGGTACTTGCAGTGCCATTTTCTCCCTTGTGTTTCCCTCTCCTCTTGTGTCTTTCATGTCCCTGGTTTGCCTCTCTTTGTGTGTGTCCCGTTCCCGTCCTGCCACTCACCTGGGCCCTGCCTGCCAGACACCTGCCTGCAATCGGCTCATCACCTTTCTGACATATCAACCCCAGCTCTTTCCCATTCGTTGCAAGGTAATTGTCTTGGTTACCGTGGGAGTCACTCGCTTAAGCCCTCTGTAGTTTAGCATTTTCTGAGAACAATCCTTCATGTTATTTTCCACTAATTTCTTCTGTGTCCCAGGGTCGTCTGCCTGTCTCGTGCAACATCAACCTGTCCACGTTGCTCACCCTCGTCCACCCATCATGCCTGGTCTGCCATCCGCCATCGACCCTCAGGCCTCTGCCTCGGCCAGCCATCTGCTTCCCTCCAATCCACTCCATTCCCTATAGTGATTACCATGTAGCCTAATGAAGGCAGAAGAAGCACTTTTGTTTTCATGTTAAATAGAATCGTTTCAAATCCTGCTTTTAGAATTCTAGTTTCCCCATTTATAGTATGAGATAGTTAACAATGATCTTCAGACTTTTACCTTCAGATGAACTACAAGATTCAAATCAGCTCTGTTGCACTTTGTCTTCAGTATTACACTTGGTTCCATACAAATTAATAAAATATGAAGCATAATTGAAAGCACTTTGACTTTACTTGTTTAGTTATGTCAACAGACCAGGAGGTGGTGTTATCTCAAATATTTCAGGTTGTTGCAGAGATGGGGACTTGAGTTTGAGACTTGGACTCGAGTCGCACTGAAGTCGCGCACACAGTGACTTGAGACTTGACTTGAGACTTGTCCTCAAAAAACTTCAGACTCGACTCGGACTCGAGATGCGGGACTCGTGAACAATCTTTATTTTTAGAAAACGTCTGATGAGCTGAATGTTATTCCCCTCCCTGTGCAACCTATAACCTTCCTACGTAACACGTAACGTATCTGCTGCGCGCATGAGAGGGAACAACAAGTGTGTAGACTGCACCGGCAGCTGCTGTGCCAATCATCATAAGCTTTGGCTTTAAAAACTTAAACATAAGAAGTGCTGAATGCAAAATGTGTGGTATCAAGATAAAGGATTCAGGCTCAAACACATCTAATTGAATTGGATAAAATCAGGCATTTGAAAATGCGCCCTGATAGGTTAGCAGACATGTTTAGCTTGACTTGGACTCTAGCTCAGAGACTTGTGAGCATCTCTTGGTTGTTGTCCTTTAAAATGGACTGTTGTACTTTACTGCTTTAATAAAGGGTTATCCATGTTAATTCAAGTTTGGTTATCAAAAAACACATTTAACCATTTACCTCATTGCAGATAGTTTCCATTTTATTTGCAGAAATTTCAGATTTCCACTGCTGAGACTTCCGCCATCATCCCAATACAAGGGAGGTTAATTGTATTTGGTTTGAGCCTCCCAAAAGGATAAAAAAAATAATATGATTTACAGCAGGCTTATTTTCCCACAATGTGCCTTTCGTTTTGAAAAATCCACAGATCACACTGTGAAGAGTTTTTATTGAGTGCGACGGCAATCATATTTCAGTAGAAAGTAGATCTCAGAAAACAGTTACTAATTGAAGTAGGCTACCATGCTACTGTATTAGTTTAAGGTAAAAACTGACTGATTGACTGAAAATATAGTTTGTCCTGAGCGATGCCAAGAGGTAAGCCAACGTGTCATTCATATTAAAAGGGTGTATCTCTGAGCATGAATGTTTTCGGTAACTTCCAGAGCTATCAGCTGATTAGATTTTGAGATATCTTGTGTGCTGACATTTGGCCTGAGGGTGGCACAACAACACCAATGGAGTGTTAAGTAATATACTGTAAGTATTGGGACTACAGTTTGGTAGATTTGCTTTGTGCAGGCTTGTTTGATTCACGTTGATTCTTCAGGGTTGTCTTATTTCTGTTGGAGAAAGGAATACACAGACGAGTGTGTTAGTTAAGTTGTGGGGCATTTTGTTACATTTTCTGTGATGTATTTCGTATTTCTAAGCCTTTTTGTCAAAACTACAGAAATAAGTGTTGTGTCATTAATCTTGATCCCAAATGGAATATGCTTCATGTTTTAATATTTAATGATGAGCAGTACTTAAGAGATATTTTGCTGATTTAAATCTTTGAGCACTGGTGCCATGGTGGGAAGCCAAACACCGTTCATTTAAACACACTGCCCACACAGACATGACATAGAGCTGGTTTAAAATTGGCAAAGTGTCCCTTTAAGATTATTTTAAAGTAGCTAAATTCTAATCTGGAGATGCTGATAAACAGTTCAAACTGACCTAAAATAAAAATCTTGAAGGACAAGTTTCATTTCCACAAAATGTTTACACTATTTGTAATTTGCCCCTTTTCATTTAAACAGACTATAAATGCTGTGCCTTGATACTAATTACCGGATTTATTAAAATAAAGTTTTTCCTGCTTAACTACTAAAGCATACACAATAAATAGCTTTACAAAACAGACTTATCTAATTCATACATGCAGTTATACAGCACACTTCACTAACAAGGACAGACTGTAGGGCCAGGGCCTTGATGAATATGTCATCAGGAGACGCTCTCGGCTTGCAGCTTGCTTACCTGTTGCCCTCAGCCTCAACTGTTGAATCAGGAAGCTCTTTTCTCCTGGTCTCAGGAAGCAGGAAGCTGAGAGCTCCACTGATCAGTGAAAGGCTGCTGAAAACGATGGTGGGTAGGGACCAGTGGTACACGGCCAACATGTTGAGCAACGGGGACAGCAAGCCTCCAGCTCTGCTTGCAATGGAGCCCAAACCAGAGGCTGTTTGTCTGAAAACAGAGACATACAGAGCTTAGACATGCTCTTTTACCATAAAGAATTTCATCATGGACTTAGAAACCTTTTTTAACTCAGTGAAAACATGCATCATACTAAACTAAAATAAAATCCCATAAAGCCTTCTTAATAGTTTAAATAAGTTACATTGTATCTTGTGGTAAGTACATACAATTGTCCAACAATGATTGTTTTGCCCCAGTGCATTTCTCTTGGTTAGAAACCTGCCTAACATTAACTGACTAATAATAATAATTCCTCATGGGGGCGGCAGAAACTACACACTACAGTTTTAAACAGTCAAGCAAATATAATAAATATAATCATCATACATTTATATAATAACATATACATTTAATTATTTGTCACTTCCCTTAAGGTCAGTTCAGTCCAGTTCAAAACCCAAACTGATAATATACACAAACAATACACAATACAAAATAACCAACAGTAGAAAAAGAAAAGGACAAGGTGTCAAAGCTCAACTTGAATTGAAAGCCAACAAATAGTAGTGGGTCTTAAGCAAGGACTTGAATGTTTCAACGGTCCAAGATGTTCTTATATGAATAGGTAAAATATTCCAGAGGTTTGGAGCAGCCACTGCAAAGGCTCGGTCACCTTTATTTTTTAACCTGGATCTCGGCACATCGAGGAGCATCTGATTGGAAGACCTCAGTGCTTTGACAGGTTTGTGGACATGTAAAAGCTCCGGTAAATAAGAAGGCGACAACCCATTTAAAATCTTAAAAACAAGCAATACAATTTTAAAATCAATCCTGAAACAGACAGGAAGCCAGTGGAACGTGGCCAAAACTGGTGTAATGTGGTCACGTTTTTTGGTCCCGGTTAAAAGTCAAGCTGCTGCGTTCTGGACTAACTGTAACCGACGAAGGGATGACTGATCCAATTCAACATATAAAGAGTTACAGTAGTCTAATCGAGACATAATAAATGTATGTATGACTCTTTCGAAGTCAGGTAGGGCTTGACCTTAGCCAAAAGTCTCAACTGGAAGAAACTGGTTTTAATAACAGAACTAATCTATTTGTCAAATTTAAAAGCACTGTCAAAAATCACACCCAGATTCTTGGTAAAAGGACGACTATGGGAACCTAAAGTACCAAGAGCATCTACACAGGCACTAAAATGTTAAGCACAACCAAACACAACAATTTCAGTCTTATTGTCATTGAGACAGAGAAAATTCTGGTCCAACCATATTTTTAGCTCTTTCAGGCAGTTAAGCAAAGGCTGAAGTGTGTTCTTATCTTTGTTTTTTTACAGGAAAATAGATTTGTACATCATCTGCAAAACAATCGAACAAAATGTTATGTTTTTTTTTTTTTAAATGGACCCCAAGGGCAGCATGTACACAGAAAAGAGCATGGGTCCCAAAAGGCCAAAACAGTCACCAAATATTTAACCCTGGCTGGGCAGTTTACTCTTAAAGCCAACTAAACAAATAGCAGGCAAGCCAAGAGTAAAAATACTGTCATCCTTTAGTGGTGTCACAACCAATCAGAGGCAAGTGCTATATCACTTTGTAATTGTAATTTTGTATATATCATTCTTATGAACAAGCACTTATAAATGTATCATTCACTACAATGAGATGGAGTGACTCAGATGGAGGGCTTACCGAAAAGATGTTGGGAACAGCTCCTGAACATACACATTGCATATGGATCCTGCCCAGTTCATGAAAAAACGTCCTGAGGTTGCTAACGTGGTAACAGCCACGGCGTTACCTTGAAGATAGTTACACAATGTCAGATAAATGAAAAACTATAGTGTAGAACAAGCAACCATGCTAGTGACTTGTTGAATGAGGCAATCCATCCAATATTGTTGAGATTTTACTCTGAATCAAGAATGTCAGCCGGTTGGTGGAGCTAAAGAAAAAGTTAGGACATCAGTACATTAGGATACATCTTCTGGGAACCACGAATATCTGGTCAAAATTTGATGGCAAGCTAATCTAAAAACAGACAAAAATCAAAGACACACTATCTGGAGTGCTTTACCTTGAGGAACAGCTAGGATTAAGATGCACAACAATCCCCCAATCAGAAGAGTTGACATCAGTGACACTTTCCTCCCCAGTGCCTCTAACAGCCAGATGCAAAGTATATGAGCTGGTAGTTCAGTCAGACCAAACATGAGCTGCGTCAGGAAGATGTCCAAGCCAAAATTTCCCACATTGAATGAAAGGCAGTAGTAGGTAACATTCAAGGAGAACCTGAAGATTTCAAAAAGGAAACAATTATTAAATCATTTGAAATACGAATTGTCATATGCATCACAATGCATCATTTACAGGCTCAGTAGCGTTGTTATGTGTATCGTAAAATGTAACTTACCATGCCAATATTATGGTAAAGAAATACTTCCTAAGCACAGATGATTGCAAAAGGATTATTATGCCTCCCTTTTTCTCAGTTTCTTTATCAACAATCTGCAATGCACAGGGGGCGGACACAATATCATGCTAACATTTGTGTCTGTTAGCAAATCATGTCATCCAACAGCCTTGCAAAAGGATTCTTGAGTCAAGAGCTCTCTGATACAGTTCAGAGACAGACACTTCATTACATTGTAGAAATATTATGTAATATAATATTTTCATCATAAATTGCTGGTATATGTAATATTTCATTTAAGTCTTGATACAAAGGCAAATAAAGATTTCTTTTGTAAAGGGTAATAACCTTGTCCAGCAGAGACTCTGGAACAGTGCGTTTGTTGATGGCTGCCACTTTGGTAATCAGCTGTTTAGCCTCTTCTGTCCTTCCTTTGCTTAACAACCACCTGGCTGACTCTGGAATAAACCTGATAGAAACAAGGAAAGTAAATCAGTAATAAATAATTTACTTTTAAAACAATAGAGGGCAATAACAAGAGTGCATGCACACCATATGTAAACAGCAACAACTGCAAGTGGAGCTACTGTGATTAGTTGAGCTAGTCTCCAGTCTCTGATGAAGTAGATCACACCAGCGAGGACGCACTGTCCAACTGCACCAAATACCTGAGTCACACATGATCCCCATGATCTTTTGGACACCCCAATCCACTCAGTAGCTAGAAACAGGAAATCAAACAGTTAACCAACCTTGAATTTGTTAGGTAACATCCCTACCCCTGCCAAGAATGATGGAGCCCCAAAACTAATAAAATGTTAAAGGTAAAAAAACAAACAAGAAAAAAAAATGAATAGATAAATAAATAAATTATCTTGGTTAAACTCATGTTAAACTATTGAAATGGAGTGTAAACAAGAAATATAATTGCTAGTTGATTAAAAAAACGTATTAGTTGATTGAAAGACTTTTTATTATTGTTGTGGTCCTTGATGAAAAGAAGAGATGGTGCCAAGGTGCTAAGCTAACTTTGTTAGCTGGCTAAAATGCTTTAGTAGAGGCTTAATTGTTACAAGAGTTTACAGTGATGCTACAGCAGTAGGCTATGGTACAGTAACGTTATATGGTTGATTAATATTATCTGTACTGCCTAGTGTAGTTTTATGATAAAAGTTAGTTGTTGCTCAGTTAGCTAAAACAAGTGTTTTAGTTTAGCTAACTAGCTAAATAAAGAAAAATAAACCGAGCTAGTGAAAAGTAAATAGAATAGTTACTAAATTATCTCCGACAGTGGTCATATGAAGACAACAGCTTGTGAATTTGCATCATGAATCAACAGTTAAACACGTCTTAACAAAAACTCTGCCAAAAAAATTGTGTTTTCACATGTGAGATGATGGAGAATACTGTACCTAATATGACGCCGTTCAGTCGAAAACCTCCGTAGCCAATTCCCATAATGAACTGGGATGCCAAATATAAATAAAAGTTTGGAGATAATCCAGTTGTTACAGTAAATATGAGCATCACAATGACTGGAATCTGAGCTGCTCGTTTACGGCCAAACCTGGAATAAATAAAACCCTCAGGTCAGTGATAACCTTCTCTTTTGTAATGGATTTTAATTGATAAAGATGATACCGGGTCAAGAACGCATTATGTACAATTTCAAGTAGGCCGACACTTACGATTCAGCAAAAGGTCCAAATAAGAGACAACCAACAAGAATGCCAGCCATCAACATTGTCTGTGCCACTTCCAACAAATTAGCCTGGTTACAAACTAGATCAAACTGTAGAAAAATGAAACCAAATGGTTATTGAAGGAGCATTTTATAAAGATTATTTAATATCTGTATTATAAATGACCATGGGACAGACCGGTCACTTACATCAGTGACTATGGTGGCTTCATACAGTGTGTTGTAGTACACCCATCCGTTCTGGCACCCTGTGGTCTCATTGAGTCCAAACTCCCTGATGTCACCAATGTCCCAGTCCACATGGACAAACATCTGACACCTGCTGAAGGTCCCATCCTCCTCCCGGGGTAGAGTCAGGTTCAGCTGATCATCTGTGGTCAGGTTAGAGTCGGCCTGAAGGATCCAGTCTGTGTTACAGTGTCGCTCCGGATCTGACTGGATAAAAAATACACTGGCAAACTGAAAAGGCAGGATAACATTAGGGAAGCAAAGAGCAAAAAGAGTGATCTTTTGAAATAATCCAAACTCTCCTATATTCCGGAGAATTTCTCCAAAATCAGCCATGTTCAGGGAGATGACTTTCAGTTTACAGATGCTCCTGGAGGATGACCTTTAACCAATGCCTGCCAGGAAAGCTGAGACTGCACTTAAGTAGACATTTCATTTTGTAGAAGAGGTAGTTTTATGATACGTCAGGTGTCACTCTTGTACATTTTTTTTCTGTGTGACATCTTCATATAATTGTGCCTTGGCCTAAAGCCCAGTTAAATTTACCTCAGCATTCATTTCATCATCAACTTTTTTCTCTCAAAATAGTCATATTAGAAGAATTTAAGCACTCTTGGAAAATACAAAAACATGTGGTGGCCTAAAGGTTAGAGAAGCGACCTTGTGACCGGGAGGTTCAATCCCCAGACCAACAGGATAAAAAAATCTGGGTGGGGAAAGTGAAAGAGCAGCGCTTGTCCCTCCCTCATTACCACCACTGAGGTGCCCTTGAGCAAGGCACTTAACCCCAACCGTTCCAGTGGAGCTGCTCAGTGGCCAGCAGATCAGACTGTGGTTGTACTGGGCAGCTTCCAGGTGTGAATGTGTAACTGCGTGAATGTAATCAGGGCGTTCTTGCAAAAGAGAGGCTTCCTCTCAGTGAACCTTCCCTGAATAAATAAAGTTAAACAATGTTTTGAATGTTAGGGTGTCATAACCATAATCTGCTATTTCAAGCACAGCTACTATAAAAACCAATGCCACTGTGACTGATGATTCTTTGCAGACAGTGTACTTTGCTTATCCCTCACAGAAAGTGCTGTTGATCTTTTAACAACTTTACAATCTGCAGACTTATCAAACCTCTCTGCCAGCACTCTTACATGAAAGGAAAACCTGTATGCTGCCTTTTCACAGTGTAACTTCTCAGACTGATACTGCTTACAAAACATACACTCTGTGACAAGGGGTCACACATAGATATGCTTTGTATTAAGTGGTCACATGTAAAAGAACGTTTTTGAACCACTGCTCTGTAACAAGGACAAGAACTCGGATGAGATATTATGTAGCTGTATAGCTTTACACAGTTCATTTACTAACAGTATATTGCATCCTGGTATAATCAGGCACAACTGCTGACTGTAAAACTCAACCTCGTGTTAGATCATATTTGAACTTAGACAGTAAGTGGTATCTGATAGTTGGCAAATCATAAAGCAATACCGGCTTGTTTTCAGACAAGATAAGAAGTTGTTGAAAGGGCAGCTGCAGGTTAACTTAACTTTTTGTCAAATGTAGCTGTGATGACAGAAAACATGCAGTGTAACATCCTCTGTGGACTCTCACCCCTGCTGTGTTTACATTCCCAGATCAGTTTATGCATTTAGGCTCATTCCTCTCTAGTCCACTGACATTTTTTTTTACTTTTTTGCTTCTGCTGCTGTGCATGATCAGCCCTACCTTTCTTGGTTCCTCAGTAATTCCTACGAAGACATTTTTCTTGGCAAAAGCCATTAAGCTATAATTAAATGCTAGTATAGCCCGATAAGAAACATCAGTAGTGATTTTAGTTTCATGGAGTTGCTGACTGCTAAGTATGTTCTCTATCAGTGTTTTATTTTCCCCACAGAACAGTAATGACAGCAGTAAAGAAGACATAGATTAGGTCAGTACATGAGCAAACACACTGGACGACTCAGTAACAATGAAGTCAAAATACCATCCAGATAGAAATAAACACAACAAAAACATTCTGTAATAGAAGAATACGGTATTCCAGCTAGAGTTTAGTGGATTTTCTGCTGCTGTGTTCGACCATGTTGGAGTCATTTCCTGTCTTCTTCCTAGAATGAAAAGGAAGACAACGTTAAGAGAAATAATTCTGATCTTCACCTGTTTAACTTTTTTGTAAAAAATATTTTATCTTCATATTATTCACTACCAGTGTGTTTATGTATGGCTTTTCAATAAAACTGGAAGAAAAACGACGAGTTGCAAATTGTCAACAAATTGTAATTTTTGCATTTTGGTTTCTGTATGGATAAAACAAACTAGATTTAACATGTTGCGGAGAGGCAAGCTTGTCAAATGCAGTTCTAATGTGGATGTATGCCCCTGGTTGGCCTGTAACTAGTCTATATCCTTCACGTTCCAATTCCGGGATTGCTCCGGTGCTTAGTTTCCTTCTGCTTTCTTTGTGTTGGAATTTTAAACTCCGGTGGAGTTATGAGGACTATGGTTGACTGCTCTTCAGATCTCTGCATGGTAAATTGAGACAGCTAGCCAGACTATCTGTCTGAGTGTTTTCTCTCGCACGACTATTTTGCAGCGGCTCCGTGTGGAGTTTAGCGCCGCCCAAGACGATTGGGATTGGTTTAAAGAAATGCCAATAAACCAGAGCACGTTTTTCATCCATCCCAGAATGCTGTGTGGACTAGCCAGACCCTCCTCTGCTCCGCAGCGTGTGGATGAGTCTGGCAAAATGAGACTAGCCTGCAACTGAACCCCAATAAAAGCCAATATTGCCACAATTCCTCAGTAAATCAGGCAGCTTTCTTACCTGATGCCCTCAGTTTCATTAGTTGAATCAGGAAGCTCTTTTCTCCTGGTCTCAGGAAGCAGGAAGACAAGAGCTCCACTGATCAGTGTAAGGCTGCTGAAGACTACGATGGGTATGGACCAGTGGTATATGGCCAACAGGTTGAGCAATGGAGACAGCATGCCTGCTGCTCTATAGACTATGGAGCCCAAGCCAACAGCTGTTTGCCTGAAAAAGTGGAGTTCACTTTCAAATATATACTTTATGTAGAATATCTGTAATTACATATTTTGTATACTCTTATTTTGCGTACCTGACAGAAGTGGGAAACAACTCCTGAATGTAGATCATACATACTGAACCGGCCCAGTTCAAAAAGAACTTTCCAGTGGTAACAAGGGCTGTGATAACAACAGCGCTGTCTGGAATTAATTCAAGGGCATTACACCACTGACAGTTGATGGATGTATCTTCATGCACTGAATGTGAAGGACAGGAAATTTACCTTGAGGGAAAGCCAGGGTTAAGAGGCAAACCAAACTGCCTGCCAGGAGGGTTGACATCAGGGATTTCCTTCTCCCTATCAACTCCAGAACCCAGATACAGAGGAGATGTGCTGGTACTTCAGAAATCCCAAACAGGAACTGAACCAGGAAGATGTTCAGACCAAACTTGCCCACATTCAGAATGAGGCAGAAGTAGCCGAGATTGAATGAAAACCTTCCAATCACAAGAACACAACAACATGATACAACAATTTAATTGGATCAAAAACTGCATTCCAAAATGTGCCTAACTTACCAAGCAAAGGATATAATGAATAAATATTTCATCAGGACTGTTGAGGTAAAAATGGCTTTGATTCCTCCACTTTCAACTTGTCGTTCCCCAGTTACCTGAAGGGCAAATGTAACATTATTACAGAGTAAAACACAGCAGTTTCATTTACTGTAGGAACTGTTTTCTTTCTACCGAACTACACCCGCCAACAGTATAAGGGGACCACTAAGGTCTATATAAAAGCATCCAAAGATCACCATATCATGGGACCTTTAACATTATTTTTTATTTAATTTTATTTTCTTAAAGGAACACACCGACTTATTGGGAATTGAGCTTATTCACCGTAACCCCCAGAGTTAGACAAGTCGATACATACCCTTCTCATCTCTGTGTGTAATGTAATGCTGTCTGACGGCTCCAGCGGTATCAGGCCAGCACAGAACATGCAGGTGAATGGTTCCAGCAATCCTACTGCTCAGAATAAGTGACAAAATAACGGCAACATGTTCCTATTTACATGTTGTGATTTATCGAGTCACAGCGTGTACAAAAAACAACGTAACATGAGACACAGCCGTCTTCTAACTGTAAACAAACCGGGAACTATATTCTCAAGCGGAAGAATATAGTACTTGGGCGGAGTGATATGCTCGCAGCAAGCCTGTCTGAGAATATAGTTCCCGGTTTGTTTACTGTTAGAAGATGGCTGTGTCTCATGTTACGTTGTTTTTTTTTGTACACGCCAGACTTCTACAAATCACAACATGTAAATAGGAACATGTTGGTGTTATTTTGTCACTTTTGTCACAATTCGGAGCAGTAGGCTAGTTGGAACCAGTTACCTGCAGGATCTGTGCTAGGCTAAGCTAATGCTGGAGCCATCAGGCAGTGTTACAGCACGCACGGAGATGAGAAGGGTATGTATCGACTTGTCTTACTCTGGGGGTTATGGTGAATAAGCTAAATTCCCAATAAGTCGGCGTGTTCCTTTAAAGATTATTTTTTTGGGGCTTTTCCACCTTTAATTGACAGGACAGCTAGGTGAGAAAGGGGGGAGAGAGGGGGAAGACATGCAGGAAATCATCATAGTTGCAAGTTGAAAGAACATAGTTGCTACATAAAACTGCTCACAATCAGGTCTGTGGATTATCATGAGTAACCGGGTCATGTTTTCTGGAAAGAGACATTGCTGTTGAGTTTTTCAAACTTATTTCTTTGGCGCTTTGAGCACTAGTGCCATCTAGTTCCATTATATTGGAGAGAAAGCAGACATCTCTACGGCCGATATCTCCCAACACAGGGCGACTCGCACTAAAACAATGTAGACTGATAAAAAGCACTACATGTCAGAGGAAAAATATGTATTTTTGATTTTGGGGGTAAACTGTTCCTTTAAACATGACACCTGTTAAAAAGCACCATTGTGCCTAAGTACAGCCACAACAGAGGTCCTAGCAGGGCTGTAAACGTTTAAGTCTTGTTTTTCTGAGGGATCACTGAAGTCTCAAGATCAAATGTCATTCCAATTAAAGCTGACCTACCTCGTTCAGTAGATTCTCTGGGATTTCTTTTTTATTGAGTGCTGCAACTCTACGTATCAATTTATACGCTTCTTTGGTTCTGCCCTGCCCAAGCAACCACCTTGCAGATTCAGGAATCCACCTGAAAAGATTAATCGCAATCCAAATTTTTGAGTCACTCACAAACTATTTCAGTCTCATAAACGTATTCAGAGTCTAATTCAGACACTGATCTACCAATCAGGTTAATTACACAGCAATCTACCTAAACACACTTGTTTTGCATTATCTCAGTACGTGAAGTAATACGAGAGCTGTTAAGCTAAACTGGGTTTGGCCTTTGTACTGTAGCTATGATCAGGAAGTGTGTTATGTCTAAATACAGCACTGAGCAAACATTTAAAATAATAAAGTATTAAACATCACTTACCATATGTACAACAATACAAAGGCCTGTGCTCCTGCAATGACAAACTGTGCTATTCTCCAGTCACGGATAGCATAGACCAGAACAGCCATGGCACACTGTCCAAGAGCTGCAAACATCTGGCTCATACAGGAGGCAAAGGACCTTTTGGAGACCCCAATCCACTCTGTAGCTACAAACAGAATTTAAACACCAAAATCACCGCAGAGCTAGAATCAATTAAAGAACAGGACAATGCCATGCTTGGGATATTGATAATAAATCAAAGCAATGTTGGTTAGATAAAAAGAAGTCATACCTAAAACGGTGGAGTTAATTCTATATCCTCCGAGTGCAGCTCCAACTATAAACTGCGACACTATGTAAACGTAGATATTTGGAGACACACCAGCAACTATGACGAATATTAGCAAGAGGACAGCTGGTAACTGGGTGGTTCTCCTGCGGCCGTACCTAAAGTTTAGAGAGTGGGTGTCCGTCGAATGAAGGGTTGAAAGGTTTAGGTTTCCATACACTTTGCACATACTGTATATCTTTTTCAAGTGGCTTACGATTCAGCTGTAGGTCCAAAGATGAATGAACCAGCAAGTAGACCAGACATGAAGATTGTTTGCACAACATTAGCCATGTTGGACTTGTCACAGACGAGATCGAACTGCAAAACAGTCAAAATCAGTACAGCACAGGTGATAACAAAGAAGAAACCACAAATCACGCATCTTCACTTACATCAGTGACTATGGTGGCCTCATACAGTGTGTTGTAGTACACCCATCCGTTCTGGCACCCTGTGGTCTCATTGAGTCCAAACTCCCTGATGTCACCAACGTCCCAGTCCACAGGGACAAACATCTGACACCTGCTGAAGGTCCCGTCCTCCTCCCGGGGCAGAGTCAGGTTCAGCTGATCATCTGTGGTCAGGTTAGAGTCGGCCTGAAGGATCCAGTCTGTGTTACAGTGTCGCTCCGGATCTGACTGGATAAAAAGAAAACTACAAAAGAAAACAGGCAGTAAGACATTTGGTAAAGTCAACCCAAAAAGGATGAGCTTCTGGAAGAAACCAAAGTCGCCGATAGTTGTCAGAATCTCTCCAAAATCCACCATTTTCAGACAGCAGTGAGTATGTGTGAAACTAACTCAGGGAGACTTTTCTAAATGGAGCCCAGGTCAAAATAAATATTTAACCCTCTGGCTTTAGTCAGTAACTATTTCAGGTCTAAATGGTTGACCTGTTAAAGCAAAAAAATAACAGAAACTGAGCTTTAAGAAATCATATTTCAATTAAACATGGTCCTCACTCTTTTAATTCCATCATGTGACTTTATTCAGCTACTAAAATCATGTGCATGTGACATTTTCCAATAATCTATACATGTCAAGGAATCTCTTGTATGTCATCACAAATATTCCACTTCAAATTATGCATTTGTTGGTGTACACATTTTCATAATCAATGATATTTTAAAAATATATAATGATAATGATCTGTAAAAAAAGAAAATTTGATTAAATGATTAAATTAATACTAATCATTCAGTGAATCCTAAAGAGGCAGAACGATGGTTTTCTGATGAGTAAACAATAAAAAGGGAAAGAAATGAAGAAAAAAAAAACCTAAGTGACCTTCAGCTCAAAGCCTTTGATGATCAATCATTTTATCACCAAAATCACACATACACACAGGAAAAAGAAGTGTAACCTGTGCCCGCCCGTCTTATTAAAATTACATTTGATCCGTTAGCCCGGGACAGGTTTTGGTGAGAAAACTGCAAGTCATGACACCAAAGCTCATGAGCGTGCGACAACAAGCTCCATGTAATTCCAAAAATACACATGTTAACATATCAATAAGGTGCCAATTGAACAAATCATTTTTGCATGATTAGTGATGCTCTGACAAAGGCAAACAATGGAAAACACTACAAAACAAATTCAACCCTGTGTACTGAACATGAGTATCGATCTGCCTTAATCCATATTTACAAGTAAAATGTTCCTTTTAAATGACATGTACACTTAAACGGTCAATGCATCTACATCGTTACATACCTCATGACGTTTGTGTGACAGTGCATGGAGTTGCCATCATACGTACATTTACAACATCTTTACATACACCATTTACATCGGTACCTAACTAGGAGCTATTTCGCAGCCCTTTGCACGTGGTACAAAACAACCATACAGCTAAACAGGGAGTGACGACAGTGATCTGTTGGTGAGTGTTTATAAAGCAAAGAGACTGCATTACTGTCAAAATAATTTGCCTAGTGACAAAAAATTAAAGTAATACCTGGCCTCTGGAGAC